>NC_136002.1:34651088-34668588 GCF_048128805.1 Centroberyx gerrardi
CACAAACATGAAGCGCAATGATGTTCATTCACATCATTGACAAGACTAATAAACAAAGACTCAGTTAGCTATGCTATGAAACCTGCAGGGTCAACACACACCTCTACCCCATGACACAACACACACACTCCAACACACCCGAACCAGTATATCCAGACCACGTCCCCCGATCCAGTCACCCCTAGTCACCCTCACACACAAACCCACACTCTAGTCACTGTAGTGAAACAGAGACTAGACCGAACCAAAACCTCTCTAAAAACCCACATGCACATCGAACACAAACATCAAATACCACAAACACCAAAATTAAATGAAAACAAACGTAATCACAACACCACAAAAAACACGAAACACAGAAACAACAACAACCGTAACAGGACAAACATAATTATAGAACCGTTTTTTATCATGGCCTAACAGCTGTATTGATCGATCAAGACCATTGTTCTAAAGTACACAGTCTCACCCATATCTTTTTGTTTCACTAACATCTCACTGTCATTAGCTATTATTTTCTCAAGAATATAATAATGCTTAACCATTGCTTTAAAGCAGCCTAATGCTAGCTTTTGTAATTTTAAAGTTCAAACTAAATACTCGTCTCCATGGAATGTCAAATGTTTCCTCCCAATAACAATGCATTTTATATGGGGTATCAATTAGATTGTTACTTGTTAACATAAAGCTGTATACAACATGGTTGATCATTTCATTTGATAGCCAGTTGTGAGATTTACCACCAGCTTTACAAACAGTCAACTTCTTAAACCCCTTCAACTTCCTTTTCCATATCAGTGGAATTGCAGTAACTAGTTGATTATATTGAATTTGTGTTCAAACATTTCCATATACATTACGAAATTCTTCAAACTTAAAAATATTACCTGTTGTATCAATAATGTCATTGATAAAAATTATACTCTTCTCAACAAATAGAGACCAAAATTGTGGTTTACCATTAATACGAATATTGGAGTTCAACCAGATGATCTGATCTTTTTTTTCTGGAAGAAAATATTGGAAATGTAACCGTGCCTTAACCATATCCTTAAAAAAAGGGGATGTATTTTTTTAAGTATTCCTTTAAAAACCAAGAAATGTGGGCTAATTGGGTTAATTGAATAAATGGGAATATATTTGTTTTAAATATGGAGTTTAAATGTTTCGAAATTTTACATGTTGTATTAAGTAGGTTTTTATATATTTTCTGTAACCAAGATGCTTTTAATGAGAAGCTTTGATATTAAGTAAATTTAGACCTCAATCATCAAAGGAATTATAAATGCATTTCCGCTTGATCCTCTCTGGTTTTCCATTCCACATGAATTTACGAACTTTACCATAAAATGATAAGGCTTTCCCTTTCCAGGGCAATAAGATTTATCAATTTTCTCCAATTTCATGTTTTTTCTCTGGGATATAAATCCCCAACATTTTAATATTACCATTGGTAACCCTTCCTTTTACAGTCCCCTAATTACTAAGTATTTATCCGGTAAATATATGGTAAATTATAGTATATTATTGGGTAATTACCACTGGTAAATAAGTAGGTAAATACAGAGAAACTACATCTGAAATACTAAGAAAAACCTCCACTATTACCCATCAACTCAATTAAGTACCGTGTAGTTGTGACCGTTTTAGGTTGGTAATAACTCAGATATAATTGCGTACTTCCTAGGAAAGTAGGCAACCAATTCTTAGAAACACCTCCTCTATTACCCATCAATTCAAGTTACAATTGTAGTTATCCAAGGTTTATGTTGGTAACAGCCCAAGTTTAATTATGTACTATCCAGAAATTAAGATAGTACTTTCCAATAAATTACTTTTTCTTATATAGTTATTGTTCATGACTACACCCATTTATAAAGGGTTTATTAGATATACCTTAGAAACTATGGAATTGTTTTCATTTAAATTGAAAAATTACATCAGTACTTACCTGGTAACAACCTCCGCAGGAACAGTTTTCCTCTAGTGTCATGGTACATCTTCTTAAATACTGGATACGTTCTTGCAGATGTTTTTACAATTTACTCAGTAAGTAAGCTGGAACTGTACTGTAGAAGGAAGCCTTGTTTGTTTCCATGGTATTACCCTGTTCTTACCATATCCTTTGTAATAGAATATTCGGTAACACTTTCTATGACGCCCATGTCTATAATGCATTATAAACATACTTATAATGCGTTATAATCTGCTTATAGCACTGTATAATTATAGTTATAAGCACTCATGATTATTGTTATAAAGCATTATGAATATTTATAACACATTATAAAGCATTTTATAATGACTTATAAGGTCAAGTATCATAATACTTCATAATTGCTGGTCACTCACTGACATTTTTTTCGCAAGGATCATAGTGCATTATAAGTGTGTTTATAATGCATTATAGACATGGGCGTCATAGAGATGCACGTCCAGACGAACTGTGAAGCCAGTAGTTCTCCTGAGCTATGATGAGCCCGGAAATCCTTCGAACCGGCCGTTCACTATCCAACACCATGGGATGGTCGTTCAGTTCAGTCTGAACTCAAAACCTGGAGATGACCCTGAAACAGCCTCACACCCCCAGCCTTCAACCTTTTGCTGTAACTGTAAAGTTAGAAAGTACTCTCGAAGGAGAGAGAAAGAGAGAGAGAGAGAGAGAGAGAGAGAGAGAGAGAGAGGAGTCAGATCAGGACATCTAGACACTTAGAAGGGGGAGGGTGTAGCCCAGGGTGAATTTTACTTAGTTTATATAAAAAAATAAGTTATATATATAGTTACAAAATAATTCTAAATTGGATTGAAATTAAATTGGTTTTGCATGTGTATAGTACAGCCTAACTCACTGATTGCCAAACGGTTAGATATTTGATATCCATTGGTGGTTAATTTGCTATCTTCCAATCAGAATTTAAGAGAGGTGGGACTTAGGCGCTGACTGTAAAAACTAGTTAGAGCGCGGGAGAACAAAACAACAGCTAGAGGGCGTGCCCCGCATCAGCTGATCCACCTATCGAAACTCAGAGAGTGGCAATCAATAACTCCTCTTACTTTCTCCATATGAAGGATTTCTAATTCTCGCTGTTTTTGTTGCAACAAGGCTAAAATCTACGCTGATGGATTCACAGTTGAATCTATTTGATAATTAAGTTTTTCTATCTCTACATTCAAAAACAAACTGCTTTCTTTTTTCTTCCTTGATGCCCATTTAATTGAATGACCTCTACGTGCACATTTGAATGCCTCCCAAACTATATGTGGATTAGCTGAACAAGCATTGAAATGAAAAAAATCATTTAGAAACGTTTTTGTTTTCTGTATGAACTGAGAGTCATTTAACAGAGTGGTTACATTTCCAATATCCAAACACAAACTGTTTATCAGTTGCATGTTAACTTGGCTTCCTACAGTCAGACTGACTTCTGAGTGACGCCGGCCGCTGGCTCTGTGCCTTGCTCAGAGGAACCGGGGAAGTCTCACCTGCTTCTCTCCTCCAGGTCCAGCCGGCCTTCCAGGGAGTAAAGGTCACAAAGGGGTCAAAGGTATTGGAGGACTCACTGGTCCACAGGTCAGCACCTCATTATAATCCGATTACCTCCTGAAATTACCTCAATAATTACAATAATCACTAGTCATTGTGGGGCACCAACTGTCACCTTGTGAATTTCGTGCACAAAATGTATTAAGTGGCACAAAGTGCATTTATGTCCACGAAATCCAAAAACACCTTTTTCATGGACGGAAATGAAAATGCTGTTTTCATTTTGTGGATGAAATAAGCTTATATTTAAATAAAATGTTGTATTTATGTAGACTTATTAATTTGTATTGACATTACATACATTTATTTCATGAAACACATGGCAAGCATTTCGCAGAGGAAAGTGCATGTCAGGCATTAAATCAAGCTAACGCTTCAGTTCATATTTCAACCAGTAGATGGCAGTCAGGTGCTGCAGACAGCTTGGCACTCTGGAAGGGTCGCTCACATTTTACATTGTGTTGCAGATTATATACGTATATACACTCACCGGCCACTTCATTAGGTACATCTGTTCAACTGCTTGTTAACACAAATATCTAATCAGCCAATCACGTGGCAGCAACTCAGTGCATTTAGGCATGTAGACACGGTCAGGACGATCTGCTGAAGTTCAAACCAAGCATCAGAATGGGGAAGAAAGGTGATTTAAGTGACTTTGAACGTGGCATGGTTGTTGGTGCCAGACGGGCTGGTTTGAGTAATTCAGAAACTGCTGATCTACTGGGATTTTCACACACAACCATCTCCAGGGTTTACAGAGAACGGTCCGAAAAAGAGAAAATATCCAGTGAGCGGCAGTTCTCTGGGAGAAAACGCCTTGTTGATGGCAGAGGTCAGAGGAGAACGGCCAGACTGGTTCGAGCTGATAGAAAGGCAACAGTAACTCAGATAACCTCTTTACAGCTGTGGTGAGCAGAAAAGCATCCCAGAATGCAACACGTCCAACCTTGAGGCAGATGTCACTTTGGTAGCTGGTTGACACTGAGCTGAAAGCTGATACCTACCCAGTATTAGTAAGGTGTACCTAATGAAGTGGCCGGTGAGTGTAAGTGTGTATATATATACAGTATATATAATCAACACCATTATCAACATTACAGTCATTGAATACTTAAACTTGAAGGCAAGGTGGAAAGAGAAAGTCTCACAGCTCTCTCTCAGCTGCATGGCCTTCCATTCATAAAGTCATTATTATTTCTACTTACAGAATCACATTTTCAGTGATTTTTTTATAGTTAGCTCTGTATAAAAAAAATTAAACTGCAAAAACCACCACAGGAATGCAATTAAAGGTTAAAATGTATTTAGAAAATGTGAATGAAAACATGAATTTACTGCATGGAATTCACTTTGACACTCCTGAGCCCCGTCTCACGAAGCCAGTTCAACAAAGTCAGGCTATCTTTGAGTTAGCCGGCTTCACTAAACCTAACATTGGTGTTCCCTGATAACCGGTCTCACAATTACAATTTCCCATTTGGCAGACGCTTTTATCCAAAGCGACGTACATATGAGATTTTAATACAACACAAGCAAGGATCTATTCAGGAGAGAACAACAAGATTACGAGCCACGTAGCTGGTTATCAACTGGCTCTGTCAACCCAGGATTTACCTATCAGCTACTGTATGAGCGCGTTCACATGAAAGAGGCGGGGTTTCTAACAAATAGCCAATCACATGCAACATGGACAGATCCAGATCAGTCAATTTGGATAAGATAAGATGAAAGCATTGATTCCCGTGGGGAAATTAGATTGTTGCAACAGCAAAAGTAATATGATTCAGCGGGGAAAAGGAT
Source organism: Centroberyx gerrardi (assembly GCF_048128805.1). Taxonomy (NCBI): domain Eukaryota; kingdom Metazoa; phylum Chordata; class Actinopteri; order Beryciformes; family Berycidae; genus Centroberyx; species Centroberyx gerrardi. The sequence goes on from NC_136002.1 coordinate 34,656,436, forward strand.
ATAGAATATAAGCGCAAAACTATAAAAAGAAGTAATAGAAATAGGCGAAAATAATTATAATAATTAAACAATAAAAGTCATAGACAATAAATAGACCTAATTGTAGGATTATACAAGCCCTAATATATACTGCTGACATTTTCAACACATGGGTATCAGAAAGAAATGGATACTAACTCTGGGTTCTTCTCTCAAGAAGAACAAACTCGAACTGATCTGGCTTCGTGAGACGGCCTCTGGTCTCGATGGAATCCATAACAAGCCGCCATTTGTTTCATGAAATGGATTTTGAGCCGTGAAATTGACTTTGTACCACAAAATAAACTTTGGCAATGTTAATACAAATTAATAAATCTACATAAATAAATAATTTAATTTAAATATAAGCTTATTTCATCCACAAAATGAAAATAGCGCTTTCAGTGTTGTTTGTGCATTTTGTGGTGTTACATTAAATTACATTTAATTTAATTTAATTACCTCAATTACTACTTAACTACTACTAGTCAGTTTACCTCAGCATTGTCTGTTATTGTTAACTCCAGACAGGAGTCACATGAGTCATATCACATTTCAGTTAAAAGTGAATAACAGTGGTGCTTTCCTTTAATTATGAACTCTGTCTGTCTGTCTGTCTGTCTGTCTGTCTGTCTGTCTGTCTGTCTGCCTGTCTGCCTGCCTGCCTGTCTGTCTGTCTGTCTGTCTGTCTGCCTGTCTGTCTGTCTGCCTGCCTGCCTGTCTGTCTGCCTGTCTGTCTGTCTGTCTGCCTGTCTGTCTGCCTGCCTGTCTGTCTGTCTGCCTGTCTGTCTGCCTGCCTGTCTGTCTGTCTGCCTGTCTGTCTGCCTGCCTGCCTGTCTGTCTGTCTGCCTGTCTGTCTGCCTGTCTGTCTGTCTGCCTGCCTGCCTGTCTGTCTGCCTGTCTGTCTGTCTGTCTGCCTGTCTGTCTGCCTGTCTGTCTGTCTGTCTGTCTGCCTGTCTGTCTGTCTGCCTGTCTGTCTGTCTGCAGGGTCGGTTTGGTATACCTGGGGTGATGGGCCCCCCAGGACCCCCTGGTGCCCCTGGCGTCATGCGGAAGTTGGGGGAGCCGGGTGGGGGGGGGGAACCCGGGGCCCCGGGGGAGCCTGGCCTCGACGGGATCAATGGGGCCCCTGGACTTCCTGGACTGAAAGGCATTCTGGGATTGAAGGGCAACCCTGTGAGTATCAGCCTCAGAGCAGGGTGAGGGTTAGGAACTGGACTAACTGAACCGGACTAACTGAACTGGACTTACTGAACCGGACTAAATGAACCGGACTTACTGAACCGGACTTACTGAACCGGACTAACTGAACCGGACTTACTGAACCGGACTAACTGAACCGGACTACCTGAACTGGACTAGCTGAACCGGACTAACTGACCTAGACTAGCTGAACCGGACTAACTGACCTGGACTAGCTAAACCGGACTAACTGAACTGGACTAGCTAAACTGGACTAACTGAACTGGACTAGCTGAACCAGACTAACTGAACTGGACTGACTGAACTGGACTAGTACTAGCTATTTGGAACTGAGAAAAGTTGTATACTAGCAATTTATTGTAATGGTTTTAGTATTATGGGATGTGCATGGCTCTAATGGATTCTGCTCCAGGGGCCTCCGGGGCCCAAGGGGGACAGGGGCCCCGCAGGGCAGGGGGGCCCCACAGGGCGAACAGGACAGACGGGGACCCAAGGTCCTCCTGGCATCGGACCCCCGGGACCTCCGGGACCCAAGGGCAACCTGGGAGTTCTGGGACAGCGAGGCAGTCCTGGAGATCCAGGTAAGACCGATGGGACTGTCTGGAGAGAAGGGCCGGGGTTGCTGGTTCAGATTCCTGGACTAACTGGGAGACTGGGAGGGGGAAAGTGAATGAGCAGCGAGCCTCAGCCTCAGCAGGAGAAAGTATTGTCTGGATGTAAATACAGTTCCTCACATCCAGAGAGGGGCGGGGCTTGTTTCTGTTCCCCAGTCAGCCTGCCACAGAGAGAGAGAGAGAGGCAGGGTCGCTTGTTCGTACGCTTCCTGTTTGCTCTGGGAACACCCACTTCCTGTTTAAGCCACACCTACTTCCAGTTTAAGCACAGCCCACTTCCTGTTTAAGCCCCGCCCACTTCCAGATTTGTCTGAATACAAATAGCATCTCCACACAACCCTAGCTGCTTAGCTCCCAGTGGTTAACAGATTCTCTGTCTGTCTGTCTGTCTGTCTGCCTGTCTGACTGTCTGTCTGTCTGTCTGCCTGTCTGTCTGTCTGTCTGCCTGCCTGCCTGCCTGTCTGCCTGTCTGCCTGTCTGCCTGTCTGACTGACTGTCTGTCTGTCTGCCTGTCTGTCTGTCTGTCTGTCTGTCTGTCTGTCTGTCTGCCTGCCTGCCTGTCTGCCTGTCTGCCTGTCTGCCTGACTGTCTGTCTGTCTGCCTGTCTGTCTGTCTGTCTGTCTGTTCTTTCCAGGTGAGAAAGGATCTCCTGGTGAAACCATCACGACTCCTGGAGATCCAGGCCAGAAGGGAGAGAAAGGTTTACCTGGCAATCCTGGACCTGAAGGTGAGAGAGCAAAATACTCTCTATCTTCTCTGTCTCTATGTGCTGGATTTCATCTATCTACTCTAGCTCTATGTGCTGGTGTTATCTATCTACTCTATCTCTATGCTCCTCCTCTTAGGGACCACAGGACTTCCTGGTTTCCCAGGGTTCCCTGGGCTGTCGGGAGAAAAGGGATCCAGAGGCCTTTCTGTCCAGGGGCCCCCAGGAAACGCAGGGGTCAAAGGTCAGGACACATCTAAGCCTAACCCTAACCCAATATGAAGAGTTCTGCTCCAAAACACCATCTATCATCTGCAACATGGTGATTCAATGTAGAGAATCCAGACTGTTAGTTCTCTCATTTAGAATTAAATGTAAGAAAGCCTGAAGCTGTGAAGTGAAATGTAAAGAAGTGAAGTGTAAAGAAGTTAATGTAAAGAAGTTAAATGTAAAAAAAAGTTAAATGTAAAGAAGTGAAGTGTAAAGAAGTGAAGTGTAAAGAAGTTAAATGTAAAGAAGTGAAGTGTAAAGAAGTGAAGTGTAAAGAAGTTAAATGTAAAGAAGTTAAATGTAAAGAAGTTAAGTGTAAAGAAGTTAAATGTAAAGAAGTTAAATGTAATGAAGTTAAGTGTAAAGAAGTTAAATGTAAAGAAGTTAAATGTAATGAAGTTAAGTGTAAAGAAGTTAAATGTAAAGAAGTTAAATGTAAAGAAGTTAAATATAAAGAAGTTAAATGTAAAAAAAGTTAAATGTAAAGAAGTGAAGTGTAAAGAAGTTAAATGTAAAGAAGTTAAATGTAATGAAGTTAAGTGTAAAGAAGTTAAATGTAAAGAAGTTAAATGTAAAGAAGTTAAATATAAAGAAGTTAAATGTAAAAAAAGTTAAATGTAAAGAAGTGAAGTGTAAAGAAGTTAAATGTAAAGAAGTTAAATGTAATGAAGTTAAGTGTAAAGAAGTTAAATGTAAAGAAGTTAAATGTAAAGAAGTTAAGTGTAAAGAAGTTAAATGTAAAGAAGTTAAATGTAAAAAAAGTTAAATGTAAAGAAGTGAAGTGTAAAGAAGTGAAGTGTAAAGAAGTTAAATGTAAAGAAGTTAAATGTAAAGAAGTTAAGTGTAAAGAACCTAAATGTAAAGAAGTTAAATGTAATGAAGTTAAGTGTAAAGAAGTTAAATGTAAAGAAGTTAAATATAAAGAAGTTAAATGTAAAGAAGTTAAATGTAAAGAAGTTAAGTGTAAAGAAGTTAAATGTAAAGAAGTTAAATATAAAGAAGTTAAATGTAAAGAAGTTAAATGTAAAGAAGTTAATGTAAAGAAGTTAAATGTAAAAAAAGTTTAATGTAAAGAAGTGAAGTGTAAAGAAGTTAATGTAAAGAAGTTAAATATAAAAAAAGTTAAATGTAAAGAAGTGAAGTGTAAAGAAGTTAAATGTAAAGAAGTTAAATGTAAAGAAGTTAAATGTAATGAAGTTAAGTGTAAAGAAGTTAAATGTAAAGAAGTTAAATATAAAAAAAGTTAAATATAAAGAAGTGAAGTGTAAAGAAGTTAAATGTAAAGAAGTTAAATGTAAAGAAGTTAAATGTAATGAAGTTAAGTGTAAAGAAGTTAAATGTAAAGAAGTTAAATATAAAGAAGTTAAATGTAAAAAAAGTTAAATGTAAAGAAGTGAAGTGTAAAGAAGTTAAATGTAAAGAAGTTAAATGTAAAGAAGTTAAATGTAATGAAGTTAAGTGTAAAGAAGTTAAATGTAAAGAAGTTAAATGTAAAGAAGTTAAATGTAATGAAGTTAAATGTAAAGAAATTAAATGTAAAGAAGTTAAATATAAAGAAGTTAAATGTAAAGAAATTAAATGTAAAGAAGTTAAATATAAAGAAGTTAAATGTAAAAAAAAGTTAAATGTAAAGAAGTGAAGTGTAAAGAAGTTAAATGTAACGAAGTTTAATGTAAAGAAGTTAAATATAAAGAAGTTAAATGTAAAAAAAGTTAAATGTAAAGAAGTGAAGTGTAAAGAAGTTAAATGTAAAGAAGTTAAGTGTAAAGAACTTAAATGTAAAGAAGTTAAATGTAAAGAAGTTAAATGTAATGAAGTTAAGTGTAAAGAAGTTAAATGTAAAGAAGTTAAATATAAAGAAGTTAAATGTAAAGAAGTTAAATGTAAAGAAGTTAAGTGTAAAGAAGTTAAATGTAATGAAGTTAAATGTAAAGAAGTTAAATATAAAGAAGTTAAATGTAAAGAAGTTAAATGTAATGAAGTTAAATGTAAAGAAGTTAAATATACTGAAGTTAAATGTAAAGAAGTTAAATGTAAATAAGTTAAATATAAATAAGTTAAATGTAAAGAAGTTAAATGTAAAGAAGTTAAATATACTGAAGTTAAATGTACTGAAGTTAAATGTAAAGAAGTTAAATATACTGAAGTTAAATGTACTGAAGTTAAATGTAAAGAAGTTAAATGTACTGAAGTTAAATGTAAAGAAGTTAAATGTAAAGAAGTTAAATATACTGAAGTTAAATGTACTGAAGTTAAATGTAAAGAAGTTAAATGTACTGAAGTTAAATGTAAAGAAGTTAAATGTAAAGAAGTTAAATGTACTGAAGTTAAATGTAAAGAAGTTAAATGTACTGAAGTTAAATGTAAAGAAGTTAAGTGTACTGAAGTTAAATGTAAAGAAGTTAAATGTAAAGAAGTTAAATGTAAAGAAGTAATACAGTGAGTTTGTCTGCTGTCAGGACTGCAGGGCCTCCCAGGACCTCGAGGCTCTCCAGGCTTCGGGATCCGGGGACGGGCGGGGCCCTCGGGGGCCCCAGGGATGCCGGGCCCAAAGGTAGGCTGTGCGTGTTGGAGAAGACATGTTGTATTCAGTGCTGGAAATGCCCAGATTTTACTGTGCTGTCATCCAGAAAACCAATATGAGGAATAACGCACCTGAGATATTCAGCCTGCTGGATCAGACAACTTCTCTAATTCTGCCACAGTGGAAAATAAATCACATGATTTCTGCTTGTAGAATGTTGTGTTTCAACACTGGGCCTGTTTTCATACCTTATCTATTCTTACAGACTCCTGGGATCCTCCTTATTCTACTGAAAACTGTTCCCAGTCCTGCCCGACTTCTTTTACAGGCTTTATGAGTATTGCCGTTTTTCTTCAAATACTTTTTGTGCAGTTTATCTGCAGTTCAGTGATACTGTTTCTCATGAAATCACTAGCACCTTTTGGGATATCCTCTGATGTGCACACACACACACACACACACAAACACACACACACACTACATCTACTATCTGTCTATCTGCTCACTCCAGAATGGAAATACCAACATACTGACTGCCGTGAGTGAAGAGGCAAGAGGCAGACAAGAGTGATGTCACACTGCAGAAGGAGATTTAGACTTGCATTTCCTTACATTTCCAAGTTGTGTGTGTTGGTATCGTCCGATACTGTTTGAGATTAACAATTATTGTGATTATTGTTTTAATCATTCATCTGGTCTGAAAAAAACAAAGTCCGGATCATTCCGAGGCAGAACTCCAAAATGCAAGGGGGTTGCATTTTATTCCCAGAATGTCGTTGGGGTGCGTTCCATTTCCAGCACTGGCTGTATTACACAGAGTGACTCCTCAACAAGCTTACAAGGTTTTCACAGGACTGTGATGTCATAATTGTCTCCAATAGTAACACTGTAACATTCTGTCAATCGGTCTCCATGGTGATAACACTGTAACATTCTGTCAGTCGGTCTCCATGGTGATAACACTGTAACATTCTTTCAGTCGGTCTCCATGGTGATAACACTGTAACATTCTGTCAGTCCGTCTCCATTGTGATAACACTAACATTCTGTCAGTCGCTCTCCATGGTGATAACACTGTAACATTCTGTCAATCGGTCTCCATGGTGATAACACTGTAACATTCTGTCAGTCCGTCTCCATGGTGATAACACTGTAACATCTGCAGTCAGTCTCATGATCCTTCACTTCTTCCTGAACTCCTCCGCTCGGAGCAGCCGCTCCCCCCTCACCAGGTGGGACAGCTCACCTTTTTCCATGGCCTCTTGGAGGTGCTGATCCTCATCCTGACCGCATCACAGTCTGCATTGGTCCTCGTGAGTCTGAGGTTCGACAATTGGCTGCAGTGAGCAGTGTGATTCCTCCACAGTTGGAACAAACCGTCACTCCTCTATGCCAGTTGAAATCCATACGACATTGAAGAAACATCTCAACCTCGACAGTCCAACAGCATCCAGATCCTTCACCATCTCTGGAGGATCTGGTCCAGCTGGTTCCTCAGCACTGAGCAGCTTTCTAACCTCCTCAGTGACCTCTGACCTCTGAGGAGCCTCAGAGCCTCCAGAGTCTAAGACCTTAGTCTAAGACCGTCTTAATACCTGGGTTGGCATCAAGGACACTGCACTTAGTTGGTTTTATTCCTACCTTTTAGAAAGAACCTTCTCAGTCACCATAGTAACTACTCATCTTCTACAACTCACATCACCTGTGGTGTACTGCAAGGTTCTATTTTAGGTCCAATTTTATTCTCAATTTACATGCTGCCACTCTTTTCATTGATGACACAGATAGTACCTTCCCCTGAGACCTGCTGACCCAAACAGCCGAGCTGCTGCAGCAGATTTCCTCAATGATATCAACTGTTGGATGGCTCAGAGTTTTCTTCAGATCAACAGTTGGAAGTCTGGCATCATATTGTTCGGTCCTGTTATTTCTATTCCTGTTATTCAGAGTGGGTTTGGTCCTCTGTCCGCTAATGTAAAGCCTGCTGCCAGACACTTGGGAGTATTATTTGACCTCTGACCTGAGCTTTGAACTACAGGTTAAAAAAGTAGTCCAGTCCTGTTTCCTGCACCTGAGATCCATCTCCAAAATCAAGCCAATGCTTTCACACAGCGACCTGGAGAAAGTAATCCACACACTAATCTGCTCTCGACTAGACGACTTAACTCGCTCCTTTCTGGCATCAACCGAAAGTCACTCTCTCACCTCCAGCTAGTTCAGAACGCAGCAGCTAGGCTTCTTACTGGTTTTAACAGACGACATCGCACCGATCTTGGCTTCTCTCCGTTGGCTCCCCGTTCGGTTTAGAATTGATTTTAAGATTTTACTGATCACTTTTAAAGCCTGTCTGGGTCTGGCTCCAAGCTACATAACAGACATGTTGACCCCATATGAGCCGGTGCGCAGCCTCAGATCCTCATTCCCTTCTGGCCGTTCCAAAGTCTAGACTTAAAACTAAACCGTGTTTTTGCCTTCAGGACCCCTCGGCTCTGAACCTGCCTGAGGAGAGAAGGCTGGCAGAATCAGTCACTTCTTTTAAATCACTTCTTAAAACCCATTTTTATATACCTGCTTATATGAGATGTCATCTTTATTTTTTTTATAATAATTTTATCTTACTTTTATTTTATATTATCCTTACTGTTTATTTTGGTCTTCATCTTACGGTTATCCCACTATTTACTTGAATGCTGCTCTGTTCCACCTCTGTCCTCCTATCTGAATTTAATCTCTGTTTATTATTGTTTCATTGCTTTGTAAATTCAATTTGAGTATTCTGCTTTTATTTTGTCTGTTAAAGCACTTTGTAAACTCTGTTTTTACAGGTGCTATATAAATAAACGTATTATTATTGTTATTATTACACATAAAATTGAGATGACGGACGAGATCACCAGTATACTTTCCAATCTGGGTGCCCTTCCCCCAACATGTTTGTCTCCATGGTGATTATAGTGATATAATGTTATGTTGGTCCATGGTGATAATAACTTTGTAACATTATTTTGGTTTCCATGGTGATTTTAGTGATGTAATGTTCTCTTGGTCTCCATGGTAACAGGGTGACGGGGGCGTCGGTCTCCCAGGCCAACCGGGTCAGTTAGGACCCCAGGGAGAGGACGGCTCTGTGGGGCCCCAAGGGGCCGCTGGCCCCGCTGGACCGGACGGACCTCCAGGACCTCCAGGACTAGATGGTCCCCCAGGACCCAGAGGTAGGTAACCTAATGACTAGTTAACTAGCATTGAAGATAAATTAAGATAAAAATTAAGAGAAAAGAAAGAAAGATTAAGTTGCACCGCCTTGTGGCAAAAATACATTACTGCTTGGTTACTGCAGACAAATGCTTGACTAACCAGACATGGAACTGGACTAAACTGAACTGAACTGGACTGGACTGAACTGACCTGTTTCATCTGAACTGAACTGAACTGAACTGGACTGAACTGGACTGGACTGGACTGAACTGAACTGACCTGTTTCATCTGAACTGAACTGGACTGAACTGGACTGGACTGGACTGAACTGAACTGACCTGTTTCATCTGAACTGAACTGTTCCAGGTCGTTCTGGTCTGGACGGTCTGCCTGGACCGGTGGGTCCTTCTGGACCCTGCTCACCTGGACCCCCGGGGCCCCCAGGAGCCATAGGAGAGGAGGGCTTCATCGGCTTCACAGGTACAGGCCGGGCCGCCTTGCTGTTTGTGCTGCTGGTGCTGCTGGTGCTGCAGTGACTCCTCTGACGCTGCGTGTCTTCTGTCCCGCAGGACCCCGTGGCCCCAAGGGAGCGCAGGGGGAGTCTGGGCTGCCGGGGAAAGGAGCCCCAGGGCCCCGGGGCCCCTACGGACCCCCGGGGTTTGACGGAGCTCCAGGGCCCGGTGGGGGCGTCGGCCTGAAGGGACTGAGAGGGACCAATGGAGAACTGGGGAGCCCCGGTAAGGAGGCGGAGCCACAACACCTCCTGGTCTTAAGATTAATATATATATATATAATATTTCTGTTTAGATTCAAACCTTCCAAACAGAATAACATGAATCACAGGTCAGTTGATGGTCAGTTGAAAGCAGTGTTCATTTTCCCAACCAGGAACAGTGAGTTACTGTCTGTGTGTGTGTGTGTGTGTGTGTGTGTTAGGTATCAGAGGAGATGTGGGGCCTCCTGGAGCCTGTGGGAGTCCAGGGATTGATGGGAAACAAGGACAGGAGGGACGACTAGGACCAAAAGGTTTCATCTGTCTGTCTGTCTGTCTGTCTGTCTGTCTGCCTGTCTGTGAACCTGTCTGTCTGTGAATCTGTCTGTCTGTCTGTTTATCTGTCTGTCTGTCTGTTTATCTGTCTGTCTGTCTGTTTATCTGTCTGTCTGTCTGTTTATCTGTTTATCTGTTTATCTGTCTGTGAACCTGTCTGTTTATCTGTCTGTCTGTCTGTTAATTGTCTGTCTGTCTGTCTACCAGGTCAGATGGGTGCTGAGGGGGTGAAGGGTCCTCAAGGTGCTCGGGGGCCCCAGGGTGACCCAGGGGAGTGCGGACCTAAAGGAAGCCAGACTGCTGTAGAGCTGCATGGAGATCCTGGAGATCCTGGAGAGCCTGGTACTTAATTCTAGTTTATTATTCTATTCTATTCTATTCTAATAAACTTTATTTATAAAGCGCTTTTCAAAACAGGGTTACAAAGTGCTTTACAGAAGAATAATGATAAAAAACAGGTACAATGAATGAAAGGCAATAGACAATAAAGTAAAACAAACATTCATGAAAAACATTAATAAAAACATACAAGCCAAATGATAAATGATAAAACAGAGAAGAGTACTGGAAGGCAGTAATCAAAACCTCGAAACAGTTAGAAGAAACAGTTAAGAAAAGGCAATAGTATAAAAGTGCGTCTTCAAAAGTGTCTTAATGGACAGTTGCAGGTCTAACAGCCTCAGCAGACTGCTCCACAGCTTTAACTGGTTTTCAACTAGCGAACCTCTGCCTGATGATCCGAGGCAGCGGTTTGGCTTGTGTGGATTAACAGGTTTGAGATATCGCTCAGTGCTAATCCAGTGAGGGCTTTGAAAGTGAGTTTTAAAATCTATTCTAAATTTCATGGGAAGCCAGTGCAGAGAGGCCAGGATAGGGGTGATGTGCTCTCTCTGCCTGGATCTAGTTAAAAGTCTATTCTATTCTATTCTATTCTATTCTATTCTATTCTATATGGTACTGTGAGAAACTGGGTTGGTCTAAGCTTGTCATGGGCTCATTTTCAGTCAATATATTGAACCCTTAGTACAAAACTGAACAGGTCCTGGACCTCTTGAAGGTAAGCAGCCAGACACAGAATTATATTAAAAAAAAAAGTTTATGTTAATTTGAAAACACTAGTGTCATAAAGAGGCACGTTGGATATCCAAAATAAAATACAGTTCCTTGAGTACAACAGCTGTTCAAGTTTCAGCCCAATATTCATAAATGCTCCATTAATAAAGTGCATCAGTGCCACAGTTTACAGACAAGCTTATTCTGAGCTGAAGCTACAGCGAACACAAGCACCTGTAGGCTAAAGCAGTGACATCACACATGAACAGTCCACTATGGTAGACTAGGCTCTAGTCCCTGGAGCTACAACGGACCCAGGTCCAACAGCTGGGGCAACCGGCGCTAGGATAAACCACATCCAATTAGCCTCGCTAACACAATACATCATACAATATAATTACATAATACTGTATAAATATCCAAATCATACTCACGAGGCAAACGGAGTGCAGGAGCCATGTTAGCGCGTCTTGTCTGTCTCAAACTAAGGGAAAAGTTTGTCCATCCCAACCTCGGACATACACAGGAGAAGAGACAGGTGCCACACCTCAACTACGCCCCACAGGCACCTGACCTGCATTCCTACTTCCGCCTGGCTGCACTAAGTAACCCTCAGCAGACGTTATATTTGGGGTTCCACAGGGTTCAATTCTGGGCTCCATTTTGTTTTCCATTCACATGCATCCACTTGAGCATATTATCTGCAGATATTTTCACTCTTACGTTGACCACACACACTTATACACACACACTGGATGCTAAAGATGATGAGAACAATTACAATAACAATAATAATAGTAATAATAGTAATAATATTAACAGTAATAATATTAATAATAATAATAATAATCCCTGTCTGCCTGTCTGCCTGCCTACTTGTCTGTCTGTGAACCTGTCTGTCTACCTCCTGTCTCACCCTCAGGGCCCCCCGGTCTCACTGGTGTTAAAGGCGAGAAGGGGCTCCAGGGGCCTCAGGGCCCCGATGGCATCAATGGTAACCCTGGCAACACCGGGCCCCAAGGTGACCAGCCACAACTGCATACACTAAAAATACTGTACATACACTACATACACTGTACATACACTACATACACTACATACACTGTACATACACTGTACATATACTGTACATACACTACAAACACTACATACACTACATACACTGTACATACACTACATACACTACATACACTACATACTGTACATACACTGTACATACACTGTACATACACTACATACACTGTACATACACTGTACATATACTGTACATACACTACATACACTACATACACTGTACATACACTGTACATACACTGTACATATACTGTACATGCACTACATACACTGTACATACACTGTACATACACTACATACACTACACACACTGTACATACACTGTACATATACTGTACATACACTACATACACTACACACACTGTACATACACTGTACATACACTACATACACTGTACATACACTGTACATATACTGTACATACACTACATACACTACATACACTGTA
>NC_136002.1:34673588-34728588 GCF_048128805.1 Centroberyx gerrardi
GCTCAGATTTTCTGCATTGTCTTTTGATGTTCCTGGTATGGTCATTAAGTCATTAGGCTTTACGGGTCTTTCTTTAAAAGGGGCATCAAAAATACTTAAGCAAGTTCTGTTAAAATCAGTTACTAGATTACCAGTGGTATATTGAGGAAGCTAGTTTAGTTTAGCTAGTTTAGTTTCGTTGGCAGAGTAAGGAGGCCTTACCATTTAAAGCAATATTCCACTATTTTTAAATACTAATTTTAGTGTAAACCAAGAATAGAAATGTAAAATGACTGCTTTGTTGTCTTAAAAGCGCGATCTGTTTTTGAATCTTGAATCTAGCACTGAATAACCAGTACTTCACCAATATCTAATGGTATTTTCTGTCCAGGTATTAAAGGTGAGAAAGGTTCCACAGGGCTTCGTGGAGAACCTGGTTCAGATGGAACCCCGGGACCTGGAGGACCCAAAGGTGCTGAAGGAGAACCAAGTTCACCTGGACCAGGACCTAAAGGACGCCAAGGAGAGATGGTATCACAACACACACACACACACACACACACTGTGGTGATCACAATATAACCATAAGGCACCTTTTTAATAAATAACTTTGTTTCCCACTGTAAACATGTAACTGGAAACCTAGCTGTGAACCTGACTGAGAGGCGCAGTAGGGGTCAGTAACGATCAAGCAGTACAGTGCACTTTTGGTGTAAAGGATTTTTTCACGGCTGTTTTCATAGTTTTATCAAGCGATACGCGCATAAACAGATGCTATTCAAAAGCTCACCAACCCTTTTTGTGGATGATAACTGAACTCCTCCACTGGGGCCAGCTGAGTGGGACAGGCCACCTTTTTCCTGAGAACGTGGTCCAGATTTGGAGGAGCTGAACCTCACCCCAAGCCGCTCAAATGCACATTGGAGATCACACTCCTTTGAAGCCAAAAGGACAACATCATCTGCAAACAACGGACATGCCACCCTACTGTCACCAAACTGGACTCTGTCAGACCGGCTGCACCTTGATCTCCTGTCCACGAAAACCACAAACAGGAGAGGAGACAAGCAGCATCCTTGTCAGAGTCCAATGCCCACCTTGAACAAACTAACTTACTGCCAAGAATGAAAACACAGCTCCCACTGAGCTGTGTGAGTGTATGAGGACTAAATGATTTGCAGCAGTGGGCCTAGCACCCTATACTCCCACAGGATACCTCAGGCAACAGTCTTAGGCTTTTTCCAAATCCACAAAACACATGTAGACAGGAATAGTCAACCCCAATGAACCCCAATCAGCTGTGAGGGTAAAAAGCTGGTCCACTGTTCCACAACCAGGATGAAATCTGCATTGTTCCTCCTGATTCCAAGTCTCCCTTCCAGCATTTTGCCATAAGCTTTCCTCAGGAGGCTGAGCAGTGGGATTCCTCCGTAGTTGGAACAAACCTCCCGGTCCCCTGTTTTAAAGATGGAGACCATCATTCCTCTCCATGTGAAGAGATGGGTCAGCGCCTTCATCATCTCAGGAGGATCTGGTCCAGCTGGTTCCTCACCACTGAGGAGCTTTCTAACCTCCTCAGTGACCTCTGACCTCTGAGGAGCCTCAGAGCCTCCAGAGCCTTCCCCCCCGTCCCATTAGGCCCCCTAAACACTCCACCTTCATTCTGAGTGACGCTCAGTCAGAAGTGTCAGTGTTGTATCAGGAGGGAGGAGCCAAGGCAGAGGCTGAAGGACTTCCCTCTGACATCACTTCCTGTTGACATGGCACGTCACCAGCCAGCTGTTGCCATAGTTGCAGCGTATGTTTTCAGTTTTATTGGAGATATGCAGCACTGCCCATTAAAAGAAGACTTGTGCATGTGTTGCATCATTGGTGCATTACACAGATTGAGCAACACGCATTTTCTCAATATTGTCAATGTGTTTGTTTCAGAGCATGATGGGTCTGACTGGATAAATAATCAACATAAATAAATGGTGAAATTGTAAAATGTCTGTTTCTACCTGAGAAGTTGCTCTTTTGTATATTAAGTTTTGTTTTTATTTTATTTAAACTGTTTCTTATAATTAAATATTAGCCTACAGCCATTTAATTTAGAGCTATATAAGTGTTCTCCTCCTCCACCATGCTCTCTGGTAGTTCATATTGGTACTGCAGTGCCTGCTGGGTAACCCTCGCTTTTAAGCCAGCACTTTAATTGGCTCATTCTCGAGGGACTGTCGGAGGGCTGAACAGCCACTCGCCCTCGCTTCATTTGGCTCACTTGGTAATGGGACGCCCTCCAGAACACGCAAATTCAAGGGTTAGTGTCTAGGCCGAGTATTTAGGGGCCGAATTGGGATGGGGGGTCTAGCTCTGCCTCCTGAACAGAGGGACAGTCTGTCAGGTTCAGGAGTTCCTCAAAGTCCTTCCGCCATCTGACCATGTCTCCAGTCCAGATCATCATTTCCTGACGCTGCTGGGAACAACCTGAGTGACGTCCTGCCGACCCCTCATGACTTGCCAAATGGTTCATCAGAACCTCTCCATTCTCTTTCTCCATCTCCTCTCCAAACTCCTCGCACCAGGACTTTCTCTTCTGCAGGTCCAGCAGCTGCTGGTTCCTCTCTGCTGAGTCAGCAGTCCTCCATACCAACCAGGTCCAGAAGACCTCCTTCTTCAGCTGGACAGTCTCCCTCCCCCTGCTGTCCACCAGCAGCTTCTGACAGTCTCCCTCCCCCTGCTGTCCACCAGCAGCTTCTGACAGACTCCGCCCACCTTTTGTCCACAGCTCTAGACTCCGCCCACCTTCTGGCCACAGCTCTAGACTCCGCCCGCCTTCTGGCTACAGCTCCTAGCAGCTTCTTCCATGTCAGATGTTTAGAAGAGGGTCCATTCTGACTCCATGTCCCAAACATGTGTGTCGCTAGTGTGCTGAACCACTATATCAGGCATCACTAACTGGCGGACTCCGGGCCGGATCCGGACCCAGTGACGGTTCTGTCCGGACCGCGACCAATTTCTGATCAATTAATGAGAATAAGATTGACGGAGCGGCTACACTGATCCGTCAAACGAAAAAAGAATTGACGGATTGACGGCAGGAATACAGCAGCAGCTTCGCTCATAACGGTGCTACTTCATAGAAACAAGTTAAATTCACTTGAACACATTGTTTAATCACTCACATTGAGAAAATAGGAAAGAATGTCTAGTTTCTTCTTTCTCAACATTTTCACAACAACCTTCAGAGTAAACTGTCTGTGCTTGTCATTTGATTGTGCGTTTGTTTAATGTTGCCCAGCATCCCGGTTGAGTGGAGTTTTTCTGTTTTTAAGCACTGTGATTGGCCCGAAGGTCCAAACACCGCCCAGCAGGAAAACTTTGGTCATAAAATGAACCACGTGATGCCCTCGGCTGCGCCGTGGGAAAAGGGACATGGAAGTTCTGTTTGCACTATTTAAAAAAGAGGCACTTTCCTATTTTATTCTGAAGACTTGTTTTCTTTTACTTTACTTTACTTTTAAATTAGAAAATAATTCTGATACTTTTAATTATGTTTAAGCTACTGATTTGTTTTCCACACATTCAATGTGTGTGCATGGGAAAAGTTCTTGAAACTGATCAATAAATGTTGTTGAAATGATATTGAAATGTACATTTATTTTATTTGATAGAAAGTCATACAACAACTATATATAGGCCTGTAGCAGCCAATAATGTAATAACTACCGTTAATGTAATAACTACGGAATAATTTTTCCGTTCTTAATGTAATAAAAGTCGATAATGTAATAACTTACCAATAATGTAATACAATTTCTGAACCAATAACATAATAACTTTTTGCGCATAATGTAATAAGTTATTTGATTATTGAATGGTTATTACATTATTAGCTGGGTTAAAAAGAAAATCATTAGAAATGTAATAATTGTAGCCGATAATGTAATATACTTATATCACTATGTTTAAGTTTTATTTATTATCATATCATATAAGTGTCAGACTTCCACACTTACCCTTACTGTTGCTTCTTTCAAATAGCTGCTCAAAAACCTGACCAATCCTGACCCCTGAATCTTAGTCCTAACTCTGAGAAAACACACACACACACACACACACACACACACACACACACCTACTCTCTCTCTCTAGGAATTAAGACTATTTATTTGTTTGTGTAACTTGATGGTTAGACCTATCTCCGGCCCTCCTTAGCCATTTGAGTACCAAATGAAGTGGGAGCACACATGTTTGCAAACACAATTACTCTTATATTGTATAATATGAAATCTATAGCCTACCTCTTTGAAGATGCTGTGTTCTCAAATAAAAAAGACCACCAGTGAATTTAAATAACTTCTTTAACCAAACTGGCACTATTATCCCTTGTGCTCAACTTTCAACCTCTTAATGCAAAATTGTAAACTGGAAAATATAGTATATAACATGACCTACAAAGATAACTTTGGTAACACATCTTTCAGTTTTATAATGATAATAAAGGACGGTTTACGGTCCCTGTACTGTACATTTGACAAAATGGAGGTAAGGTGCTGGACATAAAGTTCAATCTCAAATGAAAAGTAACTTCCACTCATTTACAAATATAAAAAAGAACTCGAGAGAATCAAAATGAAATTATCTGCTGACCGAAAAAAAAAAAAATAAAACACCAACAAAAAAATGGTAATTAATTCTTCCAGTAGTCCTTAACTTTGTACTGTCCGAAGGCTATGTGACTGAGCAGAATCCAGGCTTTCATCCAATTTGTATATCCTCTTGCACTAAATATATAAGAAATGTTAATCTATGTGCATGAATCTCAACTAAATAAACTGTATTTACTAAATTAAATGAAATCACTAATTACCTTTCAACGTGTGATAAGGAAGACAGAAGTTTGCAGACAAAGGAAGAAAGCCTAATGTCAGAGTCACATGACTGGATAACTTGTCAATCAACGGCCATCTAGTGGTCACTTATGGGGACTGCCAAAGAAAACACACGTCTTCAAGAATGAGCTATAGATATAATTTGCTTCGGTTTTAGACTCTTTGTCGAGCTTGTCATGACTGTATTCAAATAGCCAGGGATGTAAATAGGGCAAGGATTCTGATTTGGTAATACATTTTCATGTAACCTTTCAGGAGTCAGGTTTGGTATATATACATAGAGAGAGAGAGAGAGAGAGAGAGAGAGAGAGAGAGTGCTGAATAGCTATAATAGTGTGGTTGAAACCGTTTGCTTGAAAAAGTGATTTAAATACATTTAATTAAAGATGACATTTTTCATGAAAAGAAATGGTGGTCTTTGTATTCGAGGACAAAGCATCTTCAAAGAGGTATAGATTTCATATTATACAACATAAGAGTAATTGTCTGTGTTTGCAAACGTGTGCTCCCACTTCATTTGGTATTCAAATGGTGGAGTAGAAGGAGTAGAAGGCAGGGCTGGAGATAAGTCTAACCATCAAGTACCACAAACAAATAAATAGTCATAATTCCTAGTGTGTGTGTGTGTGTGTGTGTGTGTGTGTGTAGGCAAAAAGTTATTACGTTATTGGTTCAGAAAATGTATTACATTATTAGCCAGTTATTACATTATCGACTTTTACTACATTAAGAACGGGAAAATTATTACGTTATTGGCAGTTATTACAATAACGGTAGTTATTACATTATTGGCTGCTACAAGGCCTCCAAATCATAGCACAAGTTAGACATTATGATACTTAGGACCTTTGATGGGAAGAAATTTTAGTGACTGGACCTCCTTGAATTTTAGTTGAATACCCCTGCACTATATCAAGTTCTCTGATGATTCTGCGCTGGTTGCACTGATGAAGGAAGGGGAGGAGCCAGACCTCCACCTGGACAGTGTCAACAAACTGGTGCAGTGGTGCGATCACAACTCTCTCATTCTCGACACACTTAAAACAGTGGAGGTCATCGTCAGAGCTACACAAGACATGCACACTGCTCCAGTTGTTTTTCACAATCACCCCATAAAACAGACATCATCATTCAAATATCTGGGAGCGCATGTGGACAGTGCATTCACCTGGAGCTTTCATGTGGACTTTGTTTGTAACAAGGTACAACAGAGGATTTATTTCCTTAGGAGACTAAGGTCTTTTGGAACCAGTAGGGAAATCCTCACCTTATCTTTCTGCTCAACCATACAAAGTATCCTCCAGTATGGTGGTGCGGTACGGTTCAGCGGCCTCTCAGTCCAACTGAAAGCCAGGATTCTACAGCTTCTGAGGATCTGCTCCAAGGTGGTAGGTCACCCTGTGGAAGACTCCTTCCTACACAGCTGCTCCAAGCGCACCCTCAGCCTGGCTAATAAAATGCCCAGGACTCTTCTCATGTTTTGCATGAGGAGTATCAACTGCTGCCCTCTGGGAAACGCTTTAGGGTGCCATGCTGCAGGAGGAATAAACACAAGCACTCCTTTGTTCCTCACTCCATAACATTGCTCAATCAACAGAGGAGTGCACGGGGGTGATCATGATCTGATGAGGTGTTTGTTCAGTACTGTGTCATGTCATGATGATGTGTTTTAGGTTGTAACATGTCTTTTTGGTGAAGTGTTCTTTTGTTTAATGTTGTTTTTTCAATGTTGTATCATGTACTTTATACTGATTGTTGGAGCATGTCAGGCAAATTTCTGTGAGAACGGACAATGAAGTATTATCTTATCTTATCTTATCTTATCTTATCTTATCTTAAACCAACCCCATGCAGGAGGATCACAAAGACATACAGTCATATAGTCACTGTAACATATTCATATAGTGACATGTGTTTGCTCCTCTCTGCTCCTCTCAGGGAGAGCCGGGGTGTCCAGGAGCTCCAGGAACCAAGGGAGAGCGAGGAGATGCAGGGAGTTTTGGTCTTCCAGGAGGTGCTGGTCCCTGTGGTCCCAAAGGAAGATCAGGATCCGCTGGACCACGAGGTACTGTCTGTACAGTCTATACACAACACCAGCTGACTTCAGCAGAGAGGAGGAACTAATCAGTGAAATCAGCTGATTTTTTTTTTGCTGTCTTTTTTTCCGTAAGATTATTTTTTTGTCTTTTGCTTTATTGGACAGTGAGGAGATGACATGCAGCAAAACAAAAAGGTCAGACCAGATTCAAACCTGTGCTGCTGAGATTAGGACTCAGCCTTAATGGTACGCACTCTGCCGGCTGAGCCACCGGGACGTCCCACCTGCAGACTCTCAGCACATGATTACTCTTCCCTGTCTGTACAGGCTATCATTTATACAGTCTATACATTCTGTTTCTATACAGTCTATACATTCTGTTTATATACAGTCTATACATTCTGTTTATATACAGTCTATACATTCTGTTTATATACAGTCTATATATGCTCTAGCTTATACAATGTATAGTCAAGACAGTCTGCAGTCTATTACCTGTCTGTCTGTTCACCTGTCTGTTAACCTGTCTGTTTATTTATTTAATAGGGACAGTGCCTATTAATGAACATGTTAACTTGTCTGTTGACCTGTCTGTTAACCTGTCTGTCTGCTAACCTGTCTGTCTGTTAACCTGTCTGTTAACCTGTCTGTTGACCTGTCTGTTAACCTGTCTGTCTGCTAACCTGTCTGTCTGTTAACCTGTCTGTTTATTTATTTAATAGGGACAGTGCCTATTAATGAACATGTTAACTTGTCTGTTGACCTGTCTGTTAACCTGTCTGTCTGTTAACTTGTCTGTCTGTTAACCTGTCTGTTAACCTGTCTGTTGACCTGTCTGTTAACCTGTTTGTTTGTTTCTTTATTTATTTAATAGGGACAGTGCATATTAATGAACATGTTAACCTGTCTGTTGACCTGTCTGTTAACCTGTCTGTCTGTTAACTTGTCTGTCTGTTAACCTGTCTGTTAACCTGTCTGTTGACCTGTCTGTTGACCTGTCTGTTAACCTGTTTGTTTGTTTGTTTCTTTATTTATTTAATAGGGACAGTGCATATTAATGAACATGTTAACCTGTCTGTTAACCCATCTGTCTGTTAACTTGTCTGTCTGTTGACCTGTCTGTTAACCTGTCTGTTGACCTGTCTGTTAACCTGTCTGTTTGTTTGTTTATTTATTTAATAGGGACAGTACATATTAATGAACATGTTAACCTGTCTGTTGACCTGTCTGTTAACCTGTCTGCCTGCTAACCTGTCTGTCTGTTAACTTGTCTGTCTGTTGACCTGTCTGTTAACCTGTCTGTTGACCTGTCTGTTAACCTGTCTGCCTGCTAACCTGTCTGTCTGTTAACTTGTCTGTCTGTTGACCTGTCTGTTAACCTGTCTGTTAACCTGTCTGTCTGCCTGTCTGTCCTCAGGTCCCCCTGGGTTGCCAGGTGACAGGGGTTTTGATGGTTCTGCAGGAGCCGACGGCGGTCCAGGGCCCACCGGCCTCCCAGGTACACAAATACTACAGTACTACTACTGCCATGTACTACCAGAGTACTAATACTACAGTACTACTACTGCCATGTACTACCAGAGTACTAATACTATAGTACTGCTATTGCCATGTACTACCAGAGTACTAATACTACAGTACTGCTACTGCCATGTACTACCAGAGTACAAATACTACAGTACTACTACTGCCATGTACTACCAGAGTACAAATACTACAGTACTACTACTGCCATGTACTACCAGAGTACTAATACTACAGTACTACTTTCACCTGGTACCAGTACTACTACTACTACTGTAAAGAACCTGCTGGGAGAGAAGCCACAAAGTAATGGCCAGCTGTATATTACTGAATACAACTGTTCACTATCAGAATCAGAAAACTTTTTATTGCCATGCAACAGATGGTTGCTAGGATTTTGTCTTGGTGTTCCATAAACAGCAACAACAACAATGACAACACAATGACAACATCAAGAAACAACAACCAATAATGCACAACACATAGAATCAAAGCACACAGCACATCTGAGGTACTGGGACATGGCTGGATGAGAGGGGTCAGGGTTAGGTCAGGGACTTGGACAGAGAGGGGTCATGGTCAGGGACTTGGACAGGGACTTGGACAGAGAGGGGTCGGGGTCACGGTTAGGTCAGGGACTTGGACAGAGAGGGGTCAGGGTTAGGTCAGGGACTTGGACAGAGAGGAGTTCCACTTTAACCACTGGTTGTGGCATTTATTAATGATTCATCTGTATGTGGATGTGTGCTGGAAGTAAACATGAACAGAGACAGCAAATTAATATCAAAGAAAAAATACTATCATGAATAAAGAAATAAAATACATAACATTATTTCCACTTCCCTAATCACCAACATAATTAACATGATATTCATTATAATTTAAATTTGAGCTAAATTCCGGTCAGAGGCTCATAGTCCATATTCAGTGTTCACGCTGGACTTTGTGAACCAGTGTCTAGTCAGGTGTCAAACACATAAACAGAAGCACATGGCTACTGTCTATCTGGTGCTGAAGTAGCAAACATTGCATTGGCTCCCGCTCTCATCGATCTGCACCCGACTATTCACACTGTCATTATCCACACCTGCACCAATGACGTAATGTCCAGACAATCAGTCAAACTACAGTATGAACTAGAGTCACTGA
The DNA here is from genome assembly GCF_048128805.1 of Centroberyx gerrardi. Taxonomy (NCBI): domain Eukaryota; kingdom Metazoa; phylum Chordata; class Actinopteri; order Beryciformes; family Berycidae; genus Centroberyx; species Centroberyx gerrardi. The sequence continues at coordinate 34,683,156 of NC_136002.1, forward strand.
TGACCATCATCGAGAGTCTAGGAAAGACCTGCCTGCTGTCCGGTCCCATCCCCAACACGTCCAAAAACAGCAAACGTTTCAGCTGCCTCTTCAGTTTACACTGCTGGCTACAGAACTTTTGTGTAGCAACCGGCTATGGGTTCATTAGCAATTTCGACTCTTTCTGCACTGTTAAGGATCTTTTTAATATGGACGGTATACACCCTAGTAAGAAGGGCACAATGGTACTCACCTCTAATTTTATCAATTTTATAGCTTTTAACAGAAACTGTCTAGCATCCCATCAGGTTTCTTGTCCTTTACCAGGTCCCCAGCCTAGACCATCTCTATCTTTTAATTTGACCTCTGCCCCTGTGTTATCTCTTGACTCTGGCCTCTTATTCCAGTAATTACCAGCAATAGGCCTGTGAAACTCATTAATCACCTCCGCTCTGCTGTTACGTCCAATAGTTTAATACAGGTTTCCTGTAAAAATACACAGACAGTTAAATCTATCACACCGGTTGTTCTAGCTCTGTTTAATACCAGATCGCTCTCAAACAAGACTTTTGTTCTCAATGATTTCATTACTTCACACAATCTAGATCTTCTATTTTTAACCAAGACTTGGCCTTGAATTCCCCAAGGCTCACTGGTCGTGGTGGGGGCATTGCTGTAGCCTAAGAAAAAGTTGTAACTGTAATCGCATCACTTTTGGCTAATTCAATAGTTTTGAATCACTAACTTTTAAAATTGAGTGTGATAACCCAATATGCTGCATAGCTGTCTATCGACCTCCTCAACCTAACCGTAACTTTTTAAATGAGTTCTCTGAGCTTTTATCCTCCGCTGTTCTTAAATTTGATACGATTTTAAACGTAGGTAATTTTAACATCCACATTGATGACCTCTCTAACTCATTGGCCAATGATTTCATAAACATTACCAAATCATTAAACTTTGTACAGCAGGTTTCTGGTCCCACGCATAACCATGAGCACACCCTAGACCTTGTTTTTACCCTTGGCCTGACTGTCAGCTCCCTCTCCATGCATGATTTTCTCTCCAATCATAAATGTATTATTTTTGACACTGTCTTTCATCCAACTCTGTTACCTCAGAGGCATAAAGTACATTCTCGCATCTTTCATGACCAATCAGCAGCTACTTTCTCAAACTTCTTCTCCGATGCACTTAAGAGCCTTCCTCATTTCTCTGATGTTAAAGAGTAACTAAACCCCAAACCCAAATCTTTGGTGGAGCCTGACACCTAATGGTAGGGTATTGAACTGGCCTTCTCCTATTGGCTGGTCATTATGCCAGGTGATGTAACCACCTGTTGAACTCTATAGAGGGTGACATCACAGCCAGCTTCCTGTGATTTTGGGGAGCACGCTGACAAAATGCTCCGTGATCAATTGATCCAACATGTGCACAGCTCCAGGATTCGTGAAAGACTACTGTTGGAACCTGCCCTCACGCTGGATAAAGCAGTGACTATAGCCACCCAGATTGAGTCTGCCACTGACCAGGTTAAAGTGATTATGACCGACACTCGTATTGCTCCTGTGCAGGCTGTGCAGCTCAACGCCACACCATGATGCGGACACAAGGTATCGCCACACTCTACTAATGCTGGACAGACACGGTTATGTTTCCGTTGTGGATCTGGGGCTCATCTTGCCAATGCCCCAGACTGTCCTGCTGCTAAGGCTACTTGCAAACGCTGTAAAAAGACTGGTCACTATGCTAAACAGTGCTGTTCTGCTGGTTCAGCTACTCGTGAAGTACGTGAAATTGAGTTGCCTGAAGTTACAGTGCTTTACATGCAAGGCTCTCCACTTGCTCCAGACAAGATTACATGTTCAGTGGACATCGCTGCTCCGGACTCACAACCTTGTTCAGTGGAATTGGTTGTGGATTCAGGCTCCTCTGTATCGATCTTGCCACGTTCTGTCTACAAGCGCCATTTCAGCAACCAGGGCTCGAGCTTAAGGACCTCCCGTCGTCCCGGGGCCGATAAAAATAGGATCGGGGAGGATGTAAATTAATTTTGGGACGAATTTGGGACAAGAGTTGAAAAAAAAAAAACTGCTAACGTTACGTTACATTACAATGAACGGCGATGAAAATGAAACTGACTGCACGTTTTGTGTAGCACACACAGTTCTTATTAAACCTTCTTGACAACATACACACACACACACGCGCACAAACGTTACTAAGTAACGTTATCTAGACCCGCAAAATCCTGTCAGACGCCTGTCACCGCCGGTATTGACTGTCAGAGTGATACACAATGCAATGGCGTCCCGTAGTGGGATACTGCAATTTTTTAACGTTAACGTTACATCAAGAAAGCAAACATCAGGAAAACGCACAGCAGAGCCAGACCCTGAACCGCCAGCCTCTGACCTCACGACAGCCGCAGCTGCAACGGGGAATTCAACCCAAGTCAATGAGGTAGGCAGCGTTAAGCTTGCTAGTATTAATGTAATGTAATGTAACGGACATGACAAAGCTAAACTCACGAAGCTAACTAGCAACTTACGATATGAACAAGCAACTTACGATACGAGAAAAATGGCTGAGGCTGAGGGAGACTTTTTGTTGAATTGGAGGAAATGTTTAATGATGAAACGGAAAATGAAGCGGATAAAGGCAGGATTGGCCCGGTCGGCAAAGGGGCTGAACGGAGGGAGTGGCGGCCGGCGGGAGGTGACAGGCAAGCTGGTAGCCACTGAGGCGGTAAGGAAGAGCTCTGAGGGGAGGAGACTCCTTTTGATTACCGACATCCTAGATCAGGCCCACAGAGAGAGAGTGTGAAGTGCCAGTGATCCATATGATTACTTTATATCGATGATTACACCAAACGTAAGATTTTAAATTCGGGACGGCCCACAGTCATTTCGGGACGGCTTAGATTGTATTTCGGGACGGTTCCGGGAGGATGGTGAAAAAAGTTAGTTAAGAGCCCTGTCAGCAACATTCCACTGACTAAACCCACAGCCAGGCTTGTGACGTATTCACAGTCTCACATCCCTGTGCTTGGGTGCCTGTCTGTGAATGTGTCGCTGTATGGCTGTACAGCACCAGCCACACTGTTTGTTGTGAAGAAGGGGACCCCACTTATGGGGAGAGACTTGATGGCTGCACTGCATGTGCGCATAGAGAACAATGCAGTGGTACCTCCTGCCAACCCTCCTGACACGCCTTCTTCTGAACCAGTGATGCTGTGTGCTGCTGCTACACCCTCTGCACCTCCTTCCTCGATAGGCTGTACTAAGAACTTTGCACATCGCATCACAGTCAATGCTGGAGTGACACCAGTGCGCCAGAAGCTACGCCGGTTGCCCCTCTCTGTCCGACGCGCTGTGTCCGAGGAACTGAATCACCTGCTGGCAGCTGGTGTGATTGAGCGGATTGATGCCTCTGCCTGGGTTTCACCTATTGTGGTTACTCGCTGGAAGAATGGAAAAATGTGCATGTGTGTGGATTTGCGTGAGCCCAACAAGGCAGTAATTGTGAATTCTTTTCCCCTGCTTCACATGGACGAACTGCTCTCTACTCTCAAGGGCGCAACTGTCTTTTGCACTATAGACCTGGCCAGTGTGTACTACCAGGTACCCTTGCATGAAGACAGCTGGGACTTGACAGCCTTCATCAATCACGACGGGCTGTTCAGGTTCTGCCGTGTGCCCTATGGGTTGGCGTCTGCACCTGCTGCTTTCCAAAAGATGATGTCTGTCATCCTGGCCGACATTCCAGGGGTGCAGAACTACTTCAACGACATCATCATCTATGGGTCTGACCAGGCTGCCCATGACAAGGCTCTACAGGCTTGTGTTGCTTCGTCTGGAAACTGCTGGCCTGCAGCTGAACCATGACAAGTGCCAGTTTCACAAACCCAGCCTTTCCTTTTCGGGACACACTGTCGCTGCTGATGGCATCCTTCCTGATGAGGCACATGTCGACGCCATCGCAAATGCTCCTGCCCCTGCAGATGCAGCGATGCTGCGTTCCTTCCTTGGCCTGCTGTTGTGGTACTCAAAATTCCTGCCAAACTATGCCACAGTCGTCGAGCCAATGCGCGCTTGCATCAGACAGCCTGACAGTGCTTTTGAATGGACTGCTGGAGCTCAAGAAAGCTTCGAGCAGGTGAAACAACAAATCGTAGGGAGCCCTGCCCTTGCACTCTTCAATCCTGCCTTGCCAACTTTTTGTCTCCACAGATGCCTCAGATTACGGCCTTGGAGCCATACTTTTGCTTTACTCACAGATCCACCCAGATAACACAGAAAAGACGGTGGCATTTGCATCTTGCATGCTCTCTGCTGCTGAGCGCAAGTACTCAACTGTAGAGAAGGAAGCCCTTGCCTGTGTGTGGGCTGTGGAAAAGTGGCGTACCTACCTGTGGGGCTATCGCTTCACTCTGAGAATAGACCACCAGGCGCTGACCACCCTGTTGTCCACCAAAGGTATTGGCCATGCAGGTATGCATATCGCAAGATGGTCGGCTCGCCTGCTCGCCTTCAACTACGATGTCATCTATTGTCCTGGCTCCCAGAATGCTCCAGCTGACTGTCTGTCACGCCTGCCCCTGCCTGTCATCCCTGATTCTACCGATGATGCCGAGCCTGCGGTGGTCACCCTCATCTCCGCTGCTGTCAGCTCGCTGCCTCTTGCTGAATATGAGACAGCCTGTGCTGACTGTCCAGAGCTGTCTAAGCTGCGTGCACAGATTGCATGTGGCTGGCCTTCCTCTCCTAAACATCTGGACCCGGACTTGCTGCCCTACTACAGACTCTGCTTGGAACTGTCTGTTAATGACAATGTTGTGTTTCGTGGCTGCCGCCTGATTGTGCCAATTGCTCTCCGATCGGCCCTTGTTTCCATTGCACATGAAGGTCACCAGGGTGTTGTTCGCACCAAACAACGCCTCCGTGATTTGTATTGGTGGCCAAAGATGGATGGACTTGTGCACTCTGCCATCAGTTCCTGCTACCCATGTCAGCTGAATGACAAGTCAGCTAAACCACACCCTGCTCCACTCCAGCCTGTTCCTCTCCCGGATGGCCCATGGCAAACTTGGTGGGTCCATTTGAGACCGCATCATGGGACTGCAGATATGCAATAACACTAACTAATTACTGTAGTAAATGGCCTGAGGTAGCCTTCATACCTGCTGTGACCATCGCCAATGTGACGGCCTTCCTGTCCTCTGTTTTCAGTTGCCATGGCAACCCACTGAGTATTGTGACTGATAACGGGGCTCAGTTCACTTCAGCTGCCTTTGCTGCTTCCTGAAGGAAAGACAAATTCAACACCACCGCTCCTCAGCCACCCACTGCATGTGCCAAAAGGCCACAGGAAATTCACTGATCCTGTGACAGTGTGGAAGAGAGTGGGTGCCAGCACATATGTTCTGAGTGATGGGAAAACTTGGAATGCATCCCACCTCACAACATTCACAGGCCCTGTGGATACGGCTGGAGAAAGTGGCAATGGACACGAAAATGACCTGGAACTGCTTCTTTCACCAAAGCCTAAACGCACCTCTCGTCAGCCTACTTGGCTAAAAGACTATGTTACTTAATTGTGTCTTGAAGGACGTGGTTAGTTAACCAGCGAGAAAAAAAACCCATTTGAAAATGTTATTGGAATGTTACATTTTGTTCTAAATGTTACTCTGAGGATGTCTCACAGGTGAAATAATTACAATCCTCTACTAGGCACCGTGTAACACTGTTTCATTGAATAAGCTGGTTAAGTGTACGGTTAAAACTTCTGTTAGATAAAAAAATCTGTTATAGTAGCCCACATGCGCCGTCTTCTAGTCCTGCTGACGTTATCCCAACTAAATTCCTGAAGGAGGTCCTGCCTGTCATTGCCCCCTGTCTTCCCTCCATAATTAACAAGTCTCTCTCTTCTGGCTGTGTTCCCGATTATTTCAAGGCAAGTGTCCAGCTCCTCCTGAAAAAACCCACCCTTAATCCAACTTTGTTAGAGAATTACAGACTCATATCCAAACTGCCATACATTTCTAAGATTCTCTAAAAAGTTGTTGCGGATCAGCTCCTCAAGCTGATCGAAGACCACAATATCTTTGACAAATTTCAATCAGGTTAAAACAGCACCGAAACTGCACTTCTAAGAGTGACAAATGATATTCTTATGCATGCTGATAAAGGTGAATGTTCTATTTTGGTGTTTCTTGATTTAACTGCTGCCTTTGATACCATTGATCATGCAGTTCTTATTGATAGGCTCTGTAACTGGGTTGGTATCTCCGGTGCTGCCCAGTCTTGGTTCTCCTCCTACCTGTCAGACTGTTTAATGTATTGACAGTTGTGTGTCCTCTCCCGCTCCTCTACTGTGTGGAGTTCCTCAGAGGCCAATCCTCTGACCCATCTTATTCTCCCTATACATGTTACCTTTGGGTCAATTACTCAGTCATTTTGATGATATCTCATACCACTGTTATGATGATACCCAGCTGTATTTATCTGTCATGCCAAACAAACTACACAACCTTGACTTTCTCCAGAACTGTTAGACCACCATTCAGGACTGGATGTCCCAAAACGTCCTCAAACTAAACCCTGATATAACTGAGGACCCTGTAATTGGTCCCGATCATTTCACAAGGGAAGTCAAACACTGTATTGGCCATTAATATAAAGACCTCCTCTAAGAATCTTGAGTTATCTTTGACCAACATGTTAACGAGCTTATTCAGTCCTGCTTCCTTCAACTAAGACAAATTGCCAAAATCAGATCCATCCTCTCAGCCAAAGATCTGGAACTTTTAATTCCTAATTTTATTTTCTCAGGTCTTGACTATTGTAATGTCCTTTTTACCTGCCTCAGTCAATCTGCTCTGTCTCGTCTCCAACTTGTCCAAAATGCAGCATCCAGGCTTTTAACTAACTCCAGCCGTAGATCCCACATCACCCCAGTTATTGCGTCCCTTCACTGGTTACCAGTGAGATTCAGAATTGATTTCAAGATTCTCCTTATTACTTATCAGGCTATTCATGGCCGAGCCCCGGTCTACATAACTGAACTGCTAAGCCCATACACACCGCCCGGTCTCTCAGATCTTCTGACCAAGGCCTCTTATCCATTCTTCACTCCAATTTTAAAACCAAAGGTGCCGCACTTTCTCCGTCTTGCCCCTTCTCTCTGGACCAGTCTCCCCCAAGCGATCAGATCAGCCCAATCTGTTGATTGCTTTAAGCAACGCCTTAAAACTAATTTTTATAGGTTAGCCTTTTTATAATTAGCCCTTTCTCAGATGTTTGTTTGATTGCCTTTCTTTCTCTGATGTTTTGTTAGTATATTTGCTTCTTGTCTCACATTCACGTTTCTTGTGCATGTCGGCCTATTTTTGTATTTATCTTGTTTTTATTATGTACAGCACTTTTAAAAAGTGCTACATAAATAAAATGTTACTTACTTAGTAATTAATTCAGACTTGTGATGTCACTCAGCTTTCCCGCTGCCAGTTATACAATGGGAAGTCACCGGGCTGTTGGAACTATCACCATAACTCCCAAATCCTCTTCATCATATTACATTTATCCACAGCATCATCTTCAGCCAGAATAGTAAACCAATCTGATGGTCAATCTTGTAGGAATAGTAAGCTACTCATGTTTCTTCATGGACGCATACAAGGATTCGGTCACTCAACCGCGATGGTGAGTGGTGGAGCCAGGTCAGGTGAGTTACCGAGTGCCAGTTCCAACAGCCATACATAGACCCGCTCCCAATCAGCGTGACAGAGGAGCATGCCTTATTAAAGAGGCAGAGTAGTTTGAGCTCCCACATTAGTCTTTTCCACATGTAGTGTTTTCCAGATGGCAGCAGCAGAAACAGGTTTCCAGGTGAGTGTGGTCCTGATGATGCTTCCTCCTTCTTCACCCTGGAAACATCCAGGTCCTGGACAGATGGAAGTTTGAGCTGCACCATCTTTTCTGCTGATCTGATTATCCTTTGCAGCTTATTTTTTGAGTGGACAGATGAGTTGCCAAACCAGACAGTTATGGAGGATGTGAGAGTGTAGAACTAGACCAGTACTGCTTGTTATATGTGGAATTTTTTAAGTTGACGGAGAAAGAACATGTGTTGTTGTGCTTTTCTGGTGATCGATGAGACATTCTGCTCCCCGGTCGGTGTGCGTGAGACGGTGGTGCCAAGGAATTTAAATGACTCTACTGTACAGACAGTTGTGTCATTGATTATCAGGGGTTTCATTGGTGGGGCTTTTTTCCTAAAGTCCACAACCATCTCCACTGTCTTTGAGCTATTGAGCTCAAGGTTGTGCACCACTCAACCAGCCGTTCATCCTCACCCCGATATGGAGCCTCATCCCTATTCAAGATGAGGCCGCTCAGGGTGGTGCCATCTGCAAACGAAAGAAACAAAAGAATGCATCTTGTGCTCAAGGTCAGAGGGAGTGACAGCCTGATTAGTGAGAAGGTCAGTGATCCAGAGGCAGGTGGGAAAATCTAGGTCCATGTGGTTTTTGTAGGCGATATTCTGGGATTATTGTATTGAATGCTGAACTGAAGTCCACAAAGAGGATTCTGGTGTACGTACCTGGGGAGTCAAGATGTTGCAGAGAGTCGTGGGGAGCCATGACCGCATCACCACTGACCTGTTGGCACGATATGCAAACTGAAGTCCAGGACAGCATCAGTGGCAGATTTAAGGTGGAAAAGAGCCAGGCGCTCAAATTATTTAATTATCGCTGAGGTTAGTGCCACCGGTGTGTAGTTGTTTAGGCAGGAGATATTCGTTTTTTTTGGGAACTGGAATTATGATGGATTTGATGCAGCGAAGTGTTCGATATAAATATCAAAGGCACTTAACAAGGATCAATGATATGGATAAACAATAAAAAGTAAGTAATAATGAGTAACTGAGAGTTAAGTTAATATTTACTGGAGTGAATTCAAAGAGTCAACTGAATAATATAGAACAAACTTAATTACAGGACTTTAAGTATTCTTACCATTAGAAAGCCAGCCTGCATGAGACTGAAGAAAGTCTGTACTGGTTTAACATCTATAGAAACCAGTCTGTACTGGTCTATCATCTATAGAAACCAGTCTGTACTGGTCTATCATCTATAGAAACCAGTCTGTACTGGTTTAACATTTATAGAAACTAGAAACCAGTCTGTACTTGTCTGTCATCTATAGAAACTAGGCTGTACTGGTCTGTCATCTATAGAAACCAGTCTGTACTGGTTTAACATCTATAGAAACCAGTCTGTACTGGTCTGTCATCTACAGAAACCAGTCTGTCATCAGGAGTCATGTGAACAAAGCGTTACGTGTTTTATTCCTTTATAATATTAAATATCATTTCAGGTAATAAGGGGGCTCCTGGAGATCCTGGTCCTTCTGGCCTCAGAGGAAACCAAGGACAAGATGGGATACCTGGACCTCCTGGAGAGAAAGGAGACATGGGAGGTAGGAGGGGAGGAGAGGAGAGGCGAAGGAAATACAATAGTGGAGTGAATAATTTACATGCATGGTGAATTCTGTTCTTAAAGGATAAGGCTGGTGTTTTTTAATGCATTTTTTACTGTCACCAAATCCTATGAAAATAACAAAATCAGCAATGATTTTTTGTTAACAAGTCTCGTCCATGGAGCCGGTGCCCAATGAAGCCTCATGTCCCAGCAGCCATAGAACTCTATTGTATTAAAAACTATTAAAAACCCGTCACAGAGCCATGCTGCTGCTCTGCAGCATATTTCATCATCACGATGCACCGGGCCGGACGACTTTTTCCTCAAACAACTTAATAAGCCGGCCGTAAACACATTTTCCATCTCAGGAAAGTAGTTCCGTAGCACAGAAAATAGTCCCCGGCGTAATGAAGAATTTGTTCCCATTTGAATTTGATTTGGTAATAACTACAACAGTCTGACTTTTCATGGTAACAGTTAGCAATTTTTAAAATGTAAACTATGTATTTGTGAGCTGTATTTCAAGGTTTTTAGCTTACAATTGGAGCCAATGACTTCCGGGTTGAAAGCTAAAAAGGGAACGTGGGAAGTGGGAAAGAAACGGGAGGAGAGCAAACACATTGTTGATGTTGTTATTTTCATAGGATTTGTTGACGATAAGAAATGCATTAAAAAACACCAGCCTTATCCTTTAACTAGTTTATATGTTTATAACCTGGTTCAGGTTTGACCATGTAACACATAACTGGATAGCGTGATATTAGTTTCCTTTGCTATGCGGGTGACACCCAGCTTTGTATCTGTTACACAAGATGATCTCAGCTCCTCAGGCTCCACTGTTAATCTGTCATATCAACCTGTGGATGGTGCATCACGTCCTCCAACCCAACCAAGATAAAAGCAGAGGTCAAACTGATTTAATACTCAATCCATTTTCTCTCAAAATGTTAAATCTCAGGCAAGGAATTTGGTTGTTATCAATAACACATAAGGACTGAAACTGTGTTTTACCACCTGAAAAACATTGCAAAGTTTAAGCTGTTTCTTTCTCCAGCTGACACTGAAAAACTGGTGCATGCTTTGATCACCAGCAGGCAGCAGTGTGATTTGATTTGGCAGCATATATACATATGATTCGCTCCCTGTAATTGGCTCTAAATGTAAGCAGACCAATCCAGACCAGTGTGTCCTTTCAGCCAATCAGAGTGAGTTTTTTTGTGTCATTGGTTGGTTCTGTATCCCCAGCTCCTGTAATTGGACCTCCAGGACCAGATGGAGAGAAGGGCATGACCGGTGAGTGAGAACCACAGAGACCCAAATAACCACAACTAGACCCAACAGAACCACAGCTAGACCCAACTGAACCACAACTAGACCCAACTGAACCACAACTAGACCCAACTAAACTACAGCTAGACCCACAGAACCACAGCTAGACCCACAGAACTACAGCTAGACCAAACAGAACCACAACTAGACCCAACTGAACCACAGCTAGACCCAACTGAACCACAACTAGATCCAACAGAACCACAGCTAGACCCAACTGAACCACAACTAGACCCAACTGAACCACAGCTAGACCAAACAGAACCACAACTAGATCCAACAGAACCACTGCTAGACCCAGAGAACTACAGCTAGACCCACCGAACCACAGATAGACCCACTGAGCCACAGCTAGACCCAACTGAACCACAACTAGACCCAACTAAACCACAGCTAGACCCAACAGAACCACAACTAGACCCACTGAACCACAACTAGACCCAACTGAACCACAACTAGACCCAACAGAACCACAGCTAGGCCCAACTGAACCACAACTAGACCCAACTGAACCGCAGCTAGACCAAACAGAACCACAACTAGATAAAACAGAACCACTGCTAGACCCAGAGAACTACAGCTAGACCCAACAGAACCACAGAAAGACCCACTGAACCACAACTAGACCCAACTAAATCACAGCTAGACCCAACAGAACCACAACTAGACCCAACTGAACCACAGCTAGACCCAACTGAACCACAACTAGACCCAACTAAACCACAGCTAGACCCACAGAACCACACCTAGACCCACAGAACCACAGCTAGACCCAACAGAACCACAGCTAGACCCAACAGAACCACACCTAGACCCACAGAACCACAGCTAGACACAACAGAACCATAGCTAGACACAACAAAACCACAACTAGACCCACAGAATCACAGCTAGAACCACAGAACCACAACTAGACCCACAGAATAACAGCTAGAACCACAGAACCACAACTAGACCCACAGAACCACAACTAGACCCACAGAACCACAGCTAGACCCCCCCCCCCACCCTAAACTACCAAACTTACCCCCCCCCCCCCCCCCCCCTCAGGGTCGAAGGGGGAGCTGGGTTCTCCTGGACCCTGTGGTCCTCCAGGTCCTCCTGGTCCTCTAGGAGGTCGAGGACCTGCAGGAGCTGCAGGAGCACCTGGTCCTGCTGGTCGTCCGGGGAGAGAGGGAGTTTGCACCGAGGGAGCCAAAGGAGAGCGAGGACCTGCTGGGGAGCAAGGACCCAAAGGTGGGGAGACACTCTTGTAAACACACATGTAATCATGCATGTAAGCACACATGTAAACATACAAACACAAAGATATAGGACACATATAAACACACAGCTAACAATCAGAGCATCATTTACATATCTCTCTCTCTCTGTCTCTCTCTCTTTCTCTCTCTCTCTTTCTCTCTCTCTCTCTCTTTCTCTCTCTCTCTGTCTTTCTCTCTCTCGCTGTCTCTCTCTCTCTTTCTCTCTCTCTCTCTAAAGGACCCCGGGGGTCTCTCGGCCCTCCCGGCCCCCCAGGTCCAGGTTTTAAAGGTGATAAGGGGAGTAAAGGAGGCACAGGTCTCCAGGGAACACCTGGTTACCATGGCGACGTTGGCTCACCTGGCCAGCCGGTCAGTACATCCCATAATTAACATGGTTGCCATGGAACTCCATTTGTATTTATTTATTGGTTTATTTATCAGGGACAATGCAGAAAATCACTGTTGGGGTTTCTAGCTGAAGCTAATCAATGCTCTTCATAAACTGCATTTCCATTTTCTACTTTTTATTTTATTGAATTTTATCTGATGTGTATAAAGTCTGATGTGTTGTGCCAAAGACAAATTTCCATTGCTTGTAATGTCACAATCCAAATGTATCTGTCATCATTATCAGTGTCGCTGGTTAGCTTTGGTCTGACAGTGGTTAGCTAGCCCTAACCTAACAAACAAGAAACAAACAGATGAGGAGTGAAGTAATTCACAATATCTCACAGTAATTTACGATAATGCTGTCAGTGTGTGGATCTAATGCTGCTCCTCCTGTCAGGGCGAGGACGGGCCGCCGGGGGCCCCGGGGTCCAAAGGCCTGATGGGAGATATTGGCATCATGGGACCTATCGGTAAGAACGCAACTCACTAACTAGTACTAACTACTATTATTTACTGCTTACCAACCAATACTAGTATTAAATACCACAGAATTGCTAAATACGTTAAGTACTCATAACCTCTGCTCACTAGTATTAACTACCAGTGTTGTAGTCAAACCATCTCAATCCAGACCAAGACTAAAAGTGGTGTAATAGTAATAATCTGTGGACCTTCTGATATAGCCGTATCAGTTATTAAATATAATAACATTAATCTGTATGAGCCCTGAGTAATCATCATTGTACAGTCAGTTATTACCCAGTTATTACTTATCTAATTTGAGTTTCCTACCTAATTACCAATTTACCCTATAAAAGAGGACAGAACTTTCTAAAATGCAATGTAGCAATAAATTAGACTGTGTGTGTGTGTGTGTGTGTGTGTGTGTGTGTGTGTGTGTATGTGTGCACATGCTGAGGATGATATTATTTCTCTTATTTGGGCTCAAACTGATATTCAGAAATAATAATGTTATTCCAAGCTGTTTGAAGCTCTTCTTCACTGTGAGACCCAGGATAAACAGTTAAACTACTGATCCTAGGTCAGATTCGACCTCTGCATGTAAAAACTAATTCATTAGAAGAACATGTTAGCAGCAGAGACTGTAGAGGCTCAAACTCTCTGTGTGTGTGTGTGTGTGTGTGTGTGTGTGTGTTTGTGTGTGCGTCTGTATATGTGTGTGTGTGTGTGTGTGTGCGTGTGTTTGTGTGTGTGTGTGTGTGTGTGTGTGTGTGGTTCAGGTCAGAAGGGGGAGGCTGGGCCACCAGCTAAAAATGGCCTCCCTGGACCCACGGGACCTGATGGGATGCAAGGTAGCACAATGACATCTCAATGAAATCACACTCTGGACAGGGAACTGTCCAATCAGTCAGAATGATCATAAAAAACACAACCAGAATACTGCTACTGATACTGAATACTGTTACTGGTACTACTGATTACTGCAACTGGTACGATAAAATAATATTACTGGTATTACAGTATACTGCTACTGGTAGTAGTAGCAACTGCTACTAAATACTGTTGGTGACAGTAAGAAGTATTACTACATACTGCTGGTGACAGTAAGAAGTATTACTACATACTGTTGGTGACAGTAAGAAGTATTACTACATACTGTTGGTGACAGTAAAAAGTATTACTACATACTGCTGGTGACAGTAAAAAGTATTACAACATACTGCTGGTGACAGTAAGAAGTATTGCTACATACTACGTCCTGCAGGGCCGAGGGGTGAGGACACCGTCACGGAGGTGGTGCTGCTGCCAGGAGACAAAGGTTCAGCTGGATGTCTGGGGCCCAAAGGAGACATGGGGCCCCCCGGGGCCTTGGGGAGACGTGGACCTGAAGGTGCAGACATGTTTGTAAAATTAGATGCAGTAGATCGGAGCCTACCGCCTGTAAAGTCACGTGGACTGCTGCATATATGTAAAGTGAGATGCAGTACTGGTTGTATTGCTGCAGGTCTGTATGTAAAGTTATATACATACAGACTTGAAGCAATACAACGCAGTACTGCATTGTATGTTGTTGCAGGTCTGTATGTAAAGTTACTTGCAGTACTAGTTGTATTGCTGCAGGTCTGTATGTAAAGTGAGATGCAGTACTGGTCTGTATGTAAAGTGAGATGCAGTACTGGTCTGTATGTAAAGTTAGATGCAGTACTACTTGTATTGCTGCAGGTCTGTATGTAAAGTTAGATCCAGTACTGGTTGTATTGCTGCTGGTCTGTATGTAAAGTTAGATCCAGTACTGGTTGTATTGCTGCTGGTCTGTATGTAAAGTTAGATGCAGTACTGGTTGTATTGCTGCTGGTCTGTATGTAAAGTTAGATGCAGTACTGCTCAGTATGTAAAGTTAGATGCAGTACTAGTTATATTGCTGCTGGTCTGTATGTAAAGTTAGATCCAGTACTGGTTGTATTGCTGCTGGTCTGTATGTAAAGTTAGATGCAGTACTGGTCTGTATGTTGTTAGATGCAGTACTGGTCTGTATGTAAAGTTAGATGCAGTACTAGTTGTATTGCTGCTGGTCTGTATGTAAAGTTAGATGCAGTACTGGTCTGTATGTAAAGTTAGATGCAGTACTGGTCTGTATGTAAAGTTAGATGCAGTACTAGTTGTATTGCTGCTGGTCTGTATGTAAAGTTAGATGCAGTACTGGTCTGTATGTAAAGTTAGATGCACTACTGGTCTGTATGTAAAGTTAGATGCAGTACTACTTGTATTGCTGCAGGTCTGTATGTAAAGTTAGATCCAGTACTGGTTGTATTGCTGCTGGTCTGTATGTAAAGTTAGATCCAGTACTGGTCTGTATGTAGTTAGATGCAGTACTAGTTGTATTGCTGCTGGTCTGTATGTAAAGTTAGATGCAGTACTGGTCTGTATGTAAAGTTAGATGCAGCACTGGTCTGTATGTAAAGTTAGATGCACTACTGGTCTGTATGTAAAGTTAGATGCAGTACTAGTTGTATTGCTGCTGGTCTGTATGTAAAGTTAGATGCAGTACTGGTCTGTATGTAAAGTTAGATGCAGTACTAGTTGTATTGCTGCTGGTCTGTATGTAAAGTTAGATGCAGTACTGGTTGTATTGCTGCTGGTCTGTATGTAAAGTTAGATGCAGTACTGGTCTGTATGTAGTTAGATGCAGTACTGGTTGTATTGCTGCTGGTCTGTATGTAAAGTTAGATGCAGTACTGGTCTGTATGTAAAGTTAGATGCAGTACTAGTTGTATTGCTGCTGGTCTGTATGTAAAGTTAGATGCAGTACTGGTTGTATTGCTGCTGGTCTGTATGTAAAGTTAGATGCAGTACTGGTCTGTATGTAGTTAGATGCAGTACTGGTTGTATTGCTGCTGGTCTGTATGTAAAGTTAGATGCAGTACTGGTCTGTATGTAAAGTTAGATGCAGTACTAGTTGTATTGCTGCTGGTCTGTATGTAAAGTTAGATGCAGTACTGGTCTGTATGTAAAGTTAGATGCAGTACTAGTTGTATTGCTGCTGGTCTGTATGTAAAGTTAGATGCAGTACTGGTCTGTATGTAGTTAGATGCAGTACTGGTCTGTATGTAAAGTTAGATGCAGTACTAGTTGTATTGCTGCTGGTCTGTATGTAAAGTTAGATGCAGTACTGGTTGTATTGCTGCTGGTCTGTATGTAAAGTTAGATGCAGTACTGGTCTGTATGTAAAGTTAGATGCAGTACTAGTTGTATTGCTGCTGGTCTGTATGTAAAGTTAGATGCAGTACTGGTCTGTATGTAAAGTTAGATGCAGTACTGGTCTGTATGTAAAGTTAGATGCAGTACTAGTTGTATTGCTGCTGGTCTGTATGTAAAGTTAGATGCAGTACTGGTTGTATTGCTGCTGGTCTGTATGTAAAGTTAGATGCAGTACTGGTCTGTATGTAGTTAGATGCAGTACTGGTTGTATTGCTGCTGGTCTGTATGTAAAGTTAGATGCAGTACTGGTCTGTATGTAAAGTTAGATGCAGTACTAGTTGTATTGCTGCTGGTCTGTATGTAAAGTTAGATGCAGTACTGGTTGTATTGCTGCTGGTCTGTATGTAAAGTTAGATGCAGTACTGGTCTGTATGTAGTTAGATGCAGTACTGGTTGTATTGCTGCTGGTCTGTATGTAAAGTTAGATGCAGTACTGGTCTGTATGTAAAGTTAGATGTAGTACTAGTTGTATTGCTGCTGGTCTGTATGTAAAGTTAGATGCAGTACTGGTCTGTATGTAAAGTTAGATGCAGTACTAGTTGTATTGCTGCTGGTCTGTATGTAAAGTTAGATGCAGTACTGGTCTGTATGTAGTTAGATGCAGTACTGGTTGTATTGCTGCAGGTCGCCGGGGGACCAGAGGAAGCCTCGGTGCTGATGGACCAGTCGGTTTTCCTGGACTCGAGGGGGAAAAGGGAGACAGAGGCTTTCCTGGACCACAAGGTACAAAAATACTACTAAATTACTAAACTTCTACACACTGTGAAGTACCACATACTGTAAATTCCCTCTGTTCCCAGGGATTCAGGGAGAGCGGGGTGCCACGGGCACTAAGGGCCCTGCAGGGGCCCCAGGGCCCTACCCCGTCATCGCCGACGGCTTCCTGTTCACCAGACACAGCCAGAGACAGAAGGTCCCAGACTGCCCCCTGGGGTCCAGCCTGGTGTACTGCGGATACTCACTGCTCTTCATCAATGGCAACAACAGAGCGCACGGACAGGACCTGGGTACACAGACAGGCAGCTACTGACAGACAGACAGGACCTGGGTACACAGACAGGCAGCTACTGACAGACAGACAGGACTTGGGTACATAGACAGGCAGCTACTGACAGACAGACAGCTACTGACAGACAGACAGGACCTGGGTACACAGACAGGCAGCTACTGACAGACAGACAGGACCTGGGTACACAGACAGGCAGCTACTGACAGACAGACAGGACCTGGGTACACAGACAGGCCGCTACTGACAGACGGACAGCTACTGACAGACAGACAGGACCTGGGTACACAGACAGACAGCTACTGACAGACAGACAGGACCTGACCTCTCTCTCTCTCTCTCTCTCTCTCTCTCTCTCTCTCTCTCTCTCTCTCTCTCTCTCTCTCTCTCTCTCTCTCTCCAGGTACATTAGGTAGTTGTCTACCTCGTTTTACCACCATGCCCTTCCTGTTCTGTAACACTGACAGCACCTGTCGCTATGCCTCCCGTAACGACTACTCCTATTGGCTATCCACCGACCAATCAATGCCCAGCGACATGGCCCTCATCTCCGGGGATTCACTGGAGAGATATGTCAGCCGGTATGCACGCACACACACACACACACACACACACACACACACACACTCTAATACACGCAAAAACACACTAATATATACACACAAACTATTACACACACTAATGCACGCACACGTTACTATTTATGTTCCATGTATTTTAACATGTATTTACATGCATGTTAACATTTATTGTATTATATTGTATTGTATTTTCCATGTTGCAGGTGTGCTGTATGTGAGACCAGGGCCAATGTGATCGCGGTCCACAGTCAGACCAGTGAAGTTCCAGTCTGTCCCACTGGGTGGCGCTCACTCTGGGCCGGATACTCCTTTGTCATGGTGAGCCAATACATATGCTATACTCTCTATACATGTACATAGTACATACTCTAACATAATAATACATCTATACATACTCTATATACTCTATACACAGTACATAACAATACATGCACACTGAATACACTCACATAATGCTACATGTACTCGCTAAAGGCAAATTTATGGTTTCTGCGGTGTGCCCGGTGTTCACGGCAAGACCGTTCTCTCCGCAGAGCCACAGCATTTTATGGTAAATGCGATAACAGCGCGGTGTTCGTGGAGAGCGCAGAATCTTCTCCGATTGTCCATTTTTGCTGGTCACTTGGCTCGATTAGACTACTTCCCTGGTAACCAACTAACATAGCACCCATTAACCAATCATAGCCTCTGAACTGACTGCGGCGTTTGCGGAGGCCTCCGCAGAGTTTCATTTTTTGAGAGGATCGCGGAACTCGGTGCGGACCCTCCGCAGACCCCCTGCGGAGCTCCGCACTCGCCGCACAGACCCTCCGCACCGCGAACACCAGGCACACCGCAGAAACCATAAATTTGCCTTAAGTCAGTATCAGTGAATGGAGTGGGAATCATCCTTCTGTTATACAGTAGAGCAAGGCGTCCGGGGTTAGCACAAGGAGGTTCTATATTAAGGTTAGCGCTTCCATAGAGGCTTTGCAGTTACATCACAAACTACCAGCCAGAGAGCTAGCTGATGCAGCTTGTTGTGGTGTGGCTGTAGATCCATTCAGTAACGTTCTCAGTAAAAGTGAATAGTGTGATAAGGTGGATTTGGTTACTGTGACACAGTAAACTGTCTTGTCTTTAGCCCTAGTCTCTACTCCAAAACACTCTGAGTTGTAGCTTGAGAAGAGTCAGCTCAGTTAACCTGAACAAACTGTTAGCTAGCTAACTAGCCAGCAAACACACTGATGTTAATGTGAACATGCTAACGCTAGCTGCTACTAGATACGTTAGCTAGTGTGCTAATCAGATGTGTTAAAGGTCCCATTTTCTCCACTTTCCAGTGTTTTCTTTTGTGTCTTGAGGTCCATTCAAAGCGTGTGGTGTCATGAACCAAAAACACTCTCAATCCATTTTGACACGTTCATTTTCCAGCATCTCTCTGAGCCTTACCAAGAACAGGCTGTTTCTGTCGCCGAGTCTTTAAGGCTCATTAATATTAACGATCCTCTGTTCCGATTGGCTATCCGTTTCAAGAGTGAAACGGTGAGACACCGCGGCCCGGCGGCTACAGGTAGGGAAAACTCTCCGGTAATAAACAATGACAACCGTTCGACCGCTTTGAAAAAAACACTTTGTTAGTCTATTATTTCTTGCAAAAATGATAATGAGCGAACCTTTGTGACGCCACAAAGTTACGGAAGTCCAAACGGCTCGTTTAGAGGCTCGCTTTTCTAATATGGATTTAGTTGGTGACCGTGCGTTTTGATACTTTCACCATGTTTAGATAGACCATCCAACTCCTTTATCATCACAGAAGCAATGGGAGTCCTGCTTTACATGATATGGACCTTTAACAAGACAGTGATGGTTAGCTGACCAGATACTATGGTTAGCTTGCTAACAAGCTGACATTATCTAAACACTGAATCAATCAGATGGATCAGTGATGAAATGATCAGTTCAGTCAAAAACAGACAGAAATTAACCGTCTTTCAATTCTGTTGAGACGGACAGAAACACAATCAGCTGTTTACCAAGCTGAGGACCTCCGCCATGGCTGGCAGGTGTGTGGTACGACCCCTGTTCCCAACTAGCTGTTTCAAATGATGATTGGTTACCTTTAGAGTAGACTAACTTAACGTCTGTCAGCATTTACTAGTATTTGGCTGGCAGTAATTTATCAGCATTTTTCTGGTTGTAATTTACCAGTATTTGGCTGGTGGTATTTGGTAATTTACCAGTATTTGGGTGATGGTTGGTTTTAACTGCTGGTAATTTAACCGCCTGATTGCCTGGCTGATTCAAACAGGAGAGGGGACAAGGTGCATCCTTGTCTCCTCTAACACCCACCTTGAACATTGATTTAAAGGTCCCATATGGTGTAAAACAGGACTCCCCTTGCCTCTGTGATTATAAAGGAGTTGGATGTGCTATCTGAACATTGTGAAAGTATCAAAACACACAGTCGCCAACTAAATCCACACAATCCATATTAGAAAACCAAGCCTCTAAACGAGCTGTTCGGACTCCCGCAACTTTGTGGCGTCACAAAAGTACTCACAGTAGGCATAGAGAAGCTAAGACTGGGTGCAGAATTACTCTTTCAAGATGGGGACCACCACCCCAGTTCCTGAAATCCACGGGATATTGAAGAAACGTATCAACCATGACAGCCCAACAACATCCAGAACCTTCATCATCTCAAAAGGTTCCTCACCACTGAGGCGCTTTCTAACCTCCCCAGTGACCTCTGAACTCTTCAGCTCTGCCTCCTGAACAGAGGGACAGTGGCCCAATCCCAATGTCCGCACTCACAGACTCACGGACTTTGACGCGTGTTCCCGACAAGTCTGCGAGGCTTCAGGACGTCCCACTGTGAAATCGGTAAGTGTGCGAGGGCTCACTGGCGGACTTTATGAGCCCTTTATGCAGACTTTCAGCAAGTCCGCATTTCTGTAGACTTTGCTTGAGGGAATTACCCACAGTTCATAGCGTTTGTGATGTTAATATTCATGTATGTGGAAAATATCAGCCAATACACCCGATACAAAAGAAAAAAAAACATAATTAAGGAAAAATAATCACAAAAAACAATTAACAAGAACTTAGAGAGAAACAGGAATGAAAGGGTGAAACTACATGCAAGATACAGTTAAAAGATTGCAACATTAAAACAGAATAAACAGCTCATTTGAGAAAAAAGAAAGTTAAGTTTTCCTAAATGTTTAAGAAGGATGTTAGATGCTGCTAATATAAGCAGCATGTAATAAAGCCTTTATGTGCTTATTTGTGCTCATTAAGCTAAAAGTACCGTTTGCTTTCAACGTACCTCCTACTGTTTCTTTTTTATCTTTTTTTTTTTTTTTTTTTTACATATTTACATATTGTAATGATGTAGTGCAGAATGCAGAATGAAGAGTATTTTCTATATCCATTATCACAGTATAAACGTTGCAATGTTGCAAAACATATACCTAGGCCTATTTAACATTATTCATCAACATTTTTTTCATTTTAGCTTAATAATGCTGTTTAGACAAAAACGCAAACAAAGAGTAGAATTGATTAATTAACGGGAGATAGTAACGTCTGACGTCATCAAGGCAACACGTGATGCCACAAAGTGCTGTCCCATTCCTCCTATACCATTTCAAGCCCTCATGAGCCCTCACACTCAGGTTCTACAGCTGCTCACAGGTGACGTCAATTAAGACCGTGAGGGCTCAGGGCTCAGTCCATAGGGGGGACGTTGGGATTGGGCCAGTCTGTCAGTTGTAGGAGTTCCTCAAAGTCCTCCCAACTTCCAGTCAATGTCAATGTTTCCCCCCCTGCTGAGAACAGCCTGAGCAATGAAAGGAGAAAAGTCCTCCTCCATAGCCTCTCCAAACTCCTCCCACATCCAGGCTTTCACTGTAATTAGAGCAGCCTTGCCTTGCCTGTCAGTACGTCTCTGCTGAGTCCAGAGTCCTCTATGCCTATCAGGCCTGGAAGGCCTCCTTCTTCAGCTGGACAGCCTCCCTCACTCCTGGTGTCCACCAGCCGGTTCTTGGTTTGCACCGACAGCCTTCTGGCCACAGCTCCTAGCAGCTGCTTCGACGACAGAGGTTTTGAACAGAGTCCATTCTGACTCCATGTCCCTAACCTCCTCCAGGATACAGGAGAAGCTCATTCAGAGGTACAAGTTAAAATAATTCCAGACAGTCTTCCACCAGGCGTTCAGCAAACCCTCACTAAACGCTTGAGTTTACAAGGTCTGTCCAGCAGCCTCTCCTGCCATCCAACTCACCACCAGATGGTGACCAGTTGACAGCCCAGCCCATCATTTGTCCAAAACATATGGCCTCAGGTCAGATGAAACAACCACTTTCCCAGAATTGCTATGTTGTAAGGAGCATTGTGCTCCAATAAGGACACCCAAGACAAAGTGGCCTCAGATGAGAGGACAGACGAACAGCAATTCAAGAAGACTTCTATATCAATCTCAAAAAGAGCCGAGAGAGCCTCACCTGGAACAGAGATTCTGAGGCCCAGTCCCAGAGCCAGGCCTGGGCACGGTGCTCACAGCCGACTAACTGGTTTCCAGGTGACCCCCATAGGCTGGCTGACCACCCACAAGGGGTCACGGAGGGGCAACGAAATGGCTGCTGCACAGTTGGAGTTTGTCCCTGTGGATGACAGGGTCGCCTCAATATGACTACTAGTTGTAGAGAGGAAAACTCTTGTTGTTTGAACACACATAACAGCAGTTTGGAGCATCCAACCTTCTTGGAGACATTAGATGAGGTGCTGGAGAAGGCTCCATCAAGATGATCATCTCCATCAAGGTTGATGATCATCTGTAGTTGTTTCAGCAGACCTGAGGCCAAATGTTCTACTACTCGGGTGAAGAGAGGGGCTGAACCTTATTGTGGATGTTTTAAAAGCTTCTTTTCATCTTCAAGTGAAGGTTTTCCTTTGACTCCAGATATTTGTGTGTTTCCAGGAAACAGGAGTGGGAGCAGAGGGGTCAGGTCAGCCGCTGGCCTCACCCGGATCCTGCCTGGAAAACTTCAGGAAAATTCCCTTCATTGAGTGTCACGGCAGAGGAACCTGCAACTACTATACAGACTCCTACAGCTATTGGCTGGCTGCTCTAAACCCAGCTGAGATGTTCAGGTACACACACAATACACACACTAATACACATTCTCAAACATGTATTCAGATACCTACACACATAAACACACATACTAATACACACACATAACCCTGATCTACTGACATGGCTCTACCACCATGGCAGCGAAAGAACAAGTGCGGTCCTTAGAATTAGAAATGAACCCGCAAATATAAGGAGAACCAAAGCAAAGGCTCAACCATTAACCAACCCATCACTAGTGAGCAGGACTAATGTTTAAATAACCGCTCCATAGACATGCACAGGGAGGGTGCAGGGACGGCATGCTAAAGGAGCATTGCTAACACTGATCACCTGAGCAGCCATAAGCTAAAAGGGTTTATAACTAGCCTGAAGGGCTTTTATACTGCAGTATTTTCTATATGTAGGCTAATTTGAACCTGCCGCCCTTGCCTTACTCCTCTTCAACAGCTTACACTGATTAGCAGTCATCATTTAAGACCACATGAATGTTTTCAACCTCTTCATAAAATCATGAAAAATCTCCTCTTATCAAGATTCAAGATTCAATAATTTTATTGCCATGTCAACATAGTTGATAGGAATTTGTCTTGGTTCACTCTCCTACAACAACAATGCAATAGCAGCACACAATATACACACAGTAAAACAGTAAACAGCAATATACAACACACAGAATTTACATTTACAGCACAATACCCAGAAAACAGCACGTTATCCAGCACATAGTAAAGTGCATACCGTGTTAAAGTGCTAGGTTACGTGCATTTAGAGATAATCAGTGCAAGTTCAGATGCCTGATGGCTTTGAGGTAGGTGCTATCCCTGAAGCGAAATGTTCTACACTTAATGCTCCTGTATCTTCTACCTGATGGGAGGAGATTAACCAATCTGTGCAGAAAAAATGAAAAAACTGCCAAAATTATGTGATGCCAAACTGCATTGAGAGGCAACTATTAGTGCCTGAAAACACAATTTTAAATCTCGGCCAACAGAAAATGATGATAAATAAGCAACGTTCCCAAAACACAAGTTATGTAAAAGCAAGTCTAAAGTGTGTTTTTAAGAGAGATTTAAAGGAGGACAAGGAGTTGGCTCGCCTGATCTCCTCAGGCAGGTCGTTCCAGAGTCTGGGGGTTCTGGCTAACTGACGGAGAACGCCTGCTCACCCTTGGTTTTCAGCCTGGATTTTGGAACGACCAAAAAAGCTCTACTGGCCGATCTGAGGCTGCGCTCAGGCTCATATGGGGTTAAAAGGTCAGCAATGTCACCAGGTGCTAGCCCAACATGAGCCTTAAAGGTGATCAATAAAATCTTAAAATCAATCCTAAACTGAACGGGAAGCCAATGGAGGGAAGCCATGATGGGAGTGATGTGTTCTCTCTTCTTGGTCGGTGTGAGGAGTCTGGCTGCAGCATTTTGGAGTCGCTGTAATCTATCAAGACTCTGCTGGCTCAGACTGGCGGACAGGGAGTTACAGTCGTCAAGACGAGAGGTGATGAAAGCATGAATAACAGTTTCAGGATTCTTAAATGATAAAAATGAGCTAATTTTAGAAAGCCTCCTGAGTTTTAGAAAGCAGGACTGCACAACTGTCTTAACATGTTTATCTAAACTGAGATTGTTGTCAAAGATGACACCTAGAGTTCTGCAGTTTGGGGTGACCTTCAGGGACAGTGAACCAAGATGCTTTGTAATTTGATCTCTAGCAGCATCAGGACCAATAAAAATAACCTCAGATTTGTCTGCGTTCAATTGCAGGAAACTATATGACATCTAGTTTTGAACAAGGCGGTCATGGATTGTATCTAACTTTGTTATTTGGGTTAAAAGAGAGGATCATTGATCACCTTTGCTCTGTATATGGGCCATCATTTTAAAATAGCATGCCAAACTATCAAAGTGATTTCCAAAATCCCTTCTCAATTTCAGCAGCCTGGTGCAGATTCATCTGGAATTAATTTTTCTTTTGGACATTTAATAAGTTGGAAGTGGAGAGAGACAGGAAAGACTAGGGTAGAGAGAGGGGGATGGTATGCGGCAAAAGGTCCTATGCTGGTTTCGAATTCGGGATGTGGTTACGTATACTGAACAAAAATATAAACGCAACACTTTTGTTTTTGCTCCCATTTTTCATGAGTTGAAATAAAAGATCTAAGACTTTTTCTATGCACACAAAAGGCTTATTTCTCTCAAATTTTGTTCACAAATTTGTTTAAATCCGTGTTAATGAGCACTTCTCCTTTACCAAGATAATCCATCCACCTGACAGGTGTGGCATATCAAGATGCTGATTAAACGGCATGATTATTGCACAGGTGTGCCTTGGGCTGGTCACAATAAAAGGCCACTCTAAAATGTGCAGTTTTATCACACAACACAATGCCACAGATGTCGAAAGTTTTGAGGGAGCGTGCAATTGGCATGCTGACTGCAGGAATGTCCACCAGAGCTGTTGCCTGTTAATTGAATGTTCATTTCACTACCATAAGCCGTCTCCAATGTCGTTTCCGAGAATTTGGCAGTACATCCAACCGACCTCACAACCGCAGACCACGTGTAACCACGCCAGCCCAGGACCTCCACATCCTGCTTCTTCACCTGCGAGATCGTCTGAGACCAGCCACCCGGACAGCTGATGCAACAGAGAATTGATGCAACAAAAAGAATTTCTGCACAAACTGTCAGAAACCGTCTCAGGGAAGCTCATCTGCGTGCTCGTCGTCCTCACCAGGGTCTTGACCTGACTGCAGTTCGTCGTCGTAACCGACTTGAGTGGGCAAATGCTCACCTTTGATGGCGTCTGGCACTTTGGAGAAGTGTTCTCTTCACAGATGAATCCCGGTTTTCATGGTACCGATGGCAGACAGTGTGTATGGCGTCGTGTGGGTGAGCGGTTTGCTGATGTCAACGTTGTGAACAGAGTGCCCCATGGTGGCGGTGGGGTTATGGTATGGGCAGGCATAAGCTACAGACAACGAACACAGGTGCATTTTATTGATGGCAATTTGAATGCACAGAGATACCGTGACGAGATCCTGAGGCCCATTGTCGTTCCATTCATCCACCGCCATCACCTCATGTTGCAGCATGATAATACACGGCCCCATGTTGCAAGGATTTGTACACAATTCCTGGAAGCTGAAAACATCCCAGTTTTTGCACGGCCTGCATACTCACCAGACATGTCACCCATTGAGCATGTTTGGGATGCTCTGGATCGGCGTGTACGACAGCGTGTTCCACTTCCTGCCGATATCCAGCAACTTCTCACCGCCACTGAAGAGGAGTGGACCGACACTCCACAGGCCACAATCAACAACCTGATCAACTCTATGTGAAGGAGATGTGTCGCACTGCATGAGGCAAATGGTGGTCACACCAGATACTGACCGGTTTTCAAAAAATGCATATCTGTAGCCCTAGTCATGCGAGATCCATAGTTCAGTGCCTAATAAATGTCTTTTTTCAAGATAAAACTGCACATTTTAGAGTGGCCTTTTACTGTGACCAGCCCAAGGCACACCTGTGCAATAATCATGCTGTTTAATCAGCATCTTGATATGCCACACCTGTCAGGTGGATGGATTATCTTGGCAAAGGAGAAGTGCTCACTAACACGGATTTAAACAAATTTGTGAACAAAATTTGAGAGAAATAAGCCTTTTGTGTGCATAGAAAAAGTCTTAGATCTTTTATTTCAACTAATGAAAAATGGGAGCAAAAACAGAAGTGTTGCGTTTATATTTTTGTTCAGTGTAGTTTGCACCTCAGACCACTAAGCCACCAGGACGCTCCAAAATGTTTCATTTGGAATTCAGCACAAGTTCTGGATTAAGGTGGAAATTTCAACATGTCAATTACATTGACATAAAGAAATACCAATACTGATTGAGTGCTTTCTTATCTTGTATGGGAACATATTGACATATTGAATAGTGACATACAATATTTTTCTTAGTTTCTGGAAAATGGAAATGGAATCCATCTTGCAAAACAAAGAAACTACTTTGTTAGGGTCCTATTTGGTATTTCAAAGTTGCATTTCTGTGTCTTTTTAAAGATTATTTGCACTGTGTTTCTGCGTTATTATACAGTGTACAGTGAAAAGACACAGAAAAGATGATTTCGTAGTAGGCACCTTAGCCAACTGAGCCGCCAGGACAGTCCAGAAGTTTCCCTTTTAGAGAATTTTGCCCCTGCCTCTTCCATAGTCTGCTTTGCTGAATACTCAATTCTGATTGGCCAGTGGATGCATTCTGAAGCCATTCTGGTATTTCTGAATAAAAAAACATTTTCACATGTAATCATATCAGTCTGCAGTCAAGAAGTCCGGTCAGTTTTGTTGATTTCTAATCAAATTAACTAGCAGCAACACATTGTGCCAAAAAGACGTTACTACTTGGTTACTGCAGACAAACTCTGGACTAATCGAGGTTAGAAATTATTTATTCGTACAGCAGGACACTTTTGATTGCTGGTTAAAGGCTGAGCAGCAATCTTACCGGATCTATTTACGTTGCTGTGGTGAAGTAAAGTTAGACTATTTTCCTGTAATGTACATGTACATACATTTTCTTTTTGGGCAGGTTAAGTTGGCCATTTGGGCTGCTGGGCCTACTGATCTGGTGTCTGGACGTCTCTCTCTCTCCTATAATAATCATTCTTCTCTATGTCTCTCGCCCTGCAGCAAGCCGAGGCCTCAGACAGTTAAAGGAGACTGTTCAGGCAGTCTAGTCAGCCGCTGTCAGGTCTGTATGAAGCAGTGGTAGTCACAGGGTATTACTACCAGTACTACTACTACTGCTACTGCTACTACTGCTACTGCTACTGCTACTGCTACTACTGCTACTACTACTGCTACTACTACTGCTACTGCTACTACTACTGCTACTACTGCTAGTGCTACTACTACTACTACTACTACTACTGCCACTACTACTACTACTGCTACTGCTACTGCTACTACTGCTAGTGCTACTACTACTGCTAGTGCTACTGCTACTACTACTGCTACTGCTACTGCTACTACTACTGCTACTACTGCTAGTGCTACTACTACTGCTACTACTACTGCTACTACTGCTAGTGCTACTACTACTGCTACTACTACTGCTACTAGTGCTACAATAGTCAGCCGCTGTCAGGTCTGTATGAAGCAGTGGTAGCCACAGGGTATTACTACCAGTACTACTACTACCACTTCTACAATCACTTGTAGTACTATCTGCACTACCACCATCATTACTGCTAGAACTACCATTGCTACTACTACTACTACAATAGTCAGCCACTGTCAGGTCTGAAGCAGTGGTAGTCACTGTACAACACTAAAACTACTACTACCACTACTACTACTAGTACTACTGTTTCTTCTACTAGTACCAATATTACTACTGCCATTACTACTACTACCGATACCATCACTACCACTTACTAATACCACTTCCAGTACTACCATTGTGACTACCACTCTTACTACTACTGCTTCTATGCCACTACTGCTGTCACTACTATAACCACTGCTGCCACTGGCACCACTGCTGCTACAGTACCTCCACCTGCCAGTGGGAGGAGACAGAGCCTGGGTGATGGACACATGGAGGCTGAAGCTCCACAGAAGACAACATCTGGTTTTAGATCAGATGTTTGGTTCCTCTTCGGCTCCTCAGAGAACCTTTTCATCAGATCTGATGGTTCTGGACATTCTGTCCATCATCTCAGTGTTTAGACAGCAGTTCTCACTGTACACCAACAGTCAGTAGGAGGCTGATCAACACTACTGATGTCAACACAGGACTTTCTCACTAGCTGTTTTCAGTCTGTTTCCATAGAAACATCCAGCAGCACCGGCTGCAGCTCACTTTCTAGTGAGTCAACCCAGGAAATGGATTTTCTTTCAAATGAAAAACTGAAAAAACTTTTGCCAGGAGAAGGTTGTCACATCCAGCCTGTGAACAACGGGAGGAATGCTCTGATTCTGTGGATGGAAAGAGAACTGAGTCTTATTTTCACTGTTAGTCTGTGTGTTAAGAAAACTGTATCTGAATGAATGTCTTAACTTTGTGTTGATGTGTCTCAGATGTGTGTCTACTGGTATCTACTGGTGTGTCACATTAGTTTCCATTATGCCTCTTTCCATGTAGTCATGCCAGGGGCTCCATAGTGACTGCTGTTTAGTGTAAAGTGTGGAAGCCTGGGTGCCTGTGCTCCCATGGGTGCTGTTACCTAGGCAACCAACTGTTACTAATGTGTTTATTAACATCCGGAAAAGATGATGTTCTGTACAGAATAGACTGACAATGTAGATGGAAACCTTGTAATTCTAAAACGTAATTAAAAAAAAAAAACAGCCTTGTGTGTGTAGTGACAGGCCAGCCTCTATTACATCTTTTATATTTATATTCTTACTTCAAACAGAAAGTCCTGTCAGAGTGGACTTACAAGGTTTCCATATGACAGCAGTTTCTAATGATGAATCTGTAATGCTCTGAATATTATTCATATTATTATTATGATATTATTTAGACTGTGTAATAGCTATGAGACAAACCAACATTATGTCCACTGTCTCTTTGTATGTCTTTTATAACCAACACTGTATTTAACAAAATGTTTGATTTTTTGTTCTGTCTGCTTCATTTCTGTGGTGGCGACTCACTGGCTGTCAGTGAGGCAAAGTTTCAATTTAAATTAAGACAAGCAGATAAATTTAGTGTACAGCTGAAGATAAATCAGGGTGAAATTGGGCTACATTTAATTAATTCACTTATTAATGATCAGTTTATTAAAGTATCAGGCTGGTGTTTTTTAATGCATTACTTATCGTCAACAAATCCTATGAAAATAACAAAATCAGCAATGAATTTGTTTTGCTCGTCCATGTAGCGGTGCCCAGTGCAGCCTCATGTCCCAGCAGCCATAGAACTGCATTGTATTAAAAACTATTAAAACCCGTCACAGAGCCATGCTGCTGCTCTGCAGCATATTTCATCATCACGATGCACCGGGCCGGACGACTTTTTCCTCAAACAACTTGATAAGACCGTAAACACGTTTTCCATCTCAGGAAAGTAGTTCCGTAGCACAGAAAATAGTCCCCGGCGTAATGAAGAATTTGTTCCCATTTGAATTTGATTTGGTAATAACTACAACAGTCTGACTTTTCATGGTAACAGTTAGAGATTTTTAAAATGTAAACTGTATTTGTGAGCTGTATTTCAAGGTTTTTAGCTTACAACTGGAGCCAATGACTTCCGGGTTGACGGCTAAAAAGGGAACGTGGGAAGTGGGAAAGTAACGGGAGGAGAGCAAACGCACTGTTGATGTTGTTATTTTCATAGGATTTGTTGACGATAAGAAAACGCCAGCCTTATCCTTTAATGACTGATCACTTAATTAGAATGATGTCAGCTCTCTGGCTCCCTACAGTTGATCAGCTGCCATGTTAGCAAACATAGCTTATAGTATATTACATACATAGAATGCAGTAATGTTAGCTAAACAACATATTACATTATGTTACACATTTGAGGTTGCTTGGCCTGCTAGTTAATATGGTAAAACCGAAGTTTAACAGGTTGGTTATCACTGAGACTAATCTAACACAACCATGTTTACATGTTACCATGGAAAAGACCCCCAGCCTGCTAAAAGCCGTCAATCAGCAAGCCCCTCCCACCTCCCAAGGCCTGTTGTTTTGTTCTGCAGTGTGTCCATGGAGCCGCCAGCGGTTCATCACTGAACCACCAGACAGTTTCCACTTCTATTGATCTGTGGCTCCAGACTAGAAGAGACAGAGAGTTTGACTGGAGCTGTGTGGTTAAATAAAGGGTTAGAGACACTTCCCCTGAGCTCAACAGTAGAATAAGCTTCAATTCCTAGCTTCAACAGTAAGGAGGTCAAGGGTCAGAGGTCACAGCACCCAGACAATAGATGGAACAAGGCGAAGACCTCCAATGCCTGGAAGATAAGCCAGTCAACAGTAAAACACTGTCCCACCTCCCGGGGGAGGTGTCCGTTAACCCTAACCCTAAACCCTAACCACAATGCCTCTCTGCTTATTCTGCATCACAGGCTGCGTCGTCACAACAACACTGTTACCATGGTGACTGACCTGGAACAGACCTCAAACAAAAACTACTTATGACAACAAGGTCAATTATGGCTCTGTATGTTAACAATACTTTTGACTTGGGTGTAAATTGGCCCAAAAGTAGTTTTTAACAGAAGATCTCTCACTACTTTCTCATTAACACCAAGGCAGTGAGAGCATCAGTTCATCTTTCTCCAGAGAGGAAAGGTAGAGAGGGGACGATACAAACTTAAAGGAATTGTTCACCCAGTAATGAAATTTGGTTATTATCTACTCACCCTCATGTCGAAGCACCGGTGAAGTTTGTCCACATAACATACAGCAGTTTGCTTGCTCCGTAATGAGGCCGATCCTCCTTCAGAGTTCCAAAAGGGGAAAAAAATGACCATAAAATTTCTCCACAGTTTGTGCAGCAAAATCCAAGCGTTCTGAAGCCAAACAATTGCATTGTGGGTCCAAATTAAGCAATATGACACGAGAGGGAGTGCTGTTGAAGAATTCAGCGACTTTCTTCCCCCTCGCTCTCCTCTGACGACCGTTCATAATTAAGGTCAAGTGTTATTTTCTGAAATGTATCCATATCTGTGCTGTTGCTACTTGGAGTGAATGAAGTTAACGTTTTGTGTTGTCTAACCAAGGTTATATTAGAACACCTGTGAAGCGGAGTGATACATGTCCCAGTGCTGTTAGACTGTATATCAACACTCATGGAATGCCTCCTGTCCAATCAGATTACTCGACCGGAACTAACTGTTGTATAAAGTCCAATATTAAGACTCAAGATAGCGTATTGGAAGACATGACAGGCTGAGCTGAGCGACCCAGCAGCACCGATTAAAGCCTCAGTGAAAAAAGGAGAAACTCAGAGAAAAAAATGGAAGAAACCAAATTTTCATTATTGGGTGAACTATTCCTTTAAGTATGTTAGTTTTATTTCGGTCATATTCAGTTCCAATAAATCAACATATTTCACTGGGTTTGAAAAAAAAGAAACAAATACACTGTTAACAGCAACAAAAAATATAATTAGAAAAAATAATCAAATGTAACATCTCAAACACAATACATTCATGACTGAAAAAGTATAGGCTGAAGCCAAAGCTTATTGTGCCTACCCTTCTTTCATTACTTACAGTTACCCCAAAATTTATAAATTAAAAAATGAAAACAAATTATTAACCATTTACTGTACAAAAAGTACTCAATAGTTTTGTAACTGTCAAATATATCATTTCTAAACATTCTTTTAAACTTACATAAAGTACTACACATTTTTAATTCATCTTTTGCATTGTTCCATAATTTAACCCCTACAACTGACACACATCTATTTTTCATATTTGTCCTGACCTTTGCTTTTTCCAGCATACAAATGCCCCTTAATTCATACTTACTCTCCCTCATTGAAAACAACCCTTTGATACAGTCTGGTGGGCTTCCAGGTATTCTAGGTTGGCTACCAGCTTCTCTAGTTGGGCTATCAGCTGTTGCAGATGGGCTACCATCTCCTCCAAGTGGGCTATCAGCTATTGTCGATGGGAAACCAGTTCCCCTAGGTGGGTTCTCAGCTCCTCTAGGTGGGCTACTAGCACCTTTGTATGTGGGCTACCAGTTGCCCTAGTTGGACCACTAGCTCCGCTAAGACCTACCTGCTTCTCTACAGGCTAACAGGCTGCTCTAGGTGGGCTACCAGCTGTTCTAGTTGGGCTACCAGCTGCTCTAGGTGGGCTACCAGCTGCTGTAGGTGGGCTACCAGCTGCTCTAGGTGGGCTCCTAGCTCCTCTAGTTGGGTTATCAGCTGTTGTAGATGGGCAACCAGCTACTGTAAGTGGGCTACCAGCTCCTCTCAGGCTATCATCTGCTCTAGTTCAGCAACCAGCTTCCCTAGGTGGGCTATCAGTTGCTCTAGTTTGGCTACCAGCTCTTCTAGGTGGGCTACCAGCAGTGTTGGGGGTACACGGTACTCATTACTTTTTTGTGGTAACGAGTAACTTAACGCTGTCTGATGTTATCACTCATTAGTTACTTCCTTACTTTTATGGTTACATTTTTAGTTAGTGCAAATTAAGAAGAACACAACAGAAAACTGCATGACGTTATTAAAGCAGACGGACACAAAAATAAACTGCAGAACTGGAAATATGGTACTTACTGTCCTTGTTTTCCTTGGTACTGTTCTGCCAGTTGCTGCTGTGGCACATGAATTTCCCCAAGGGGATTAATAAAGTGCTATCTTATCTTATCTTATATTCACATTATTTTGAACTGATCGAAGAAAAGGATAAGAACTATTATTAACTGTAAGTTTACCTTTCTCTATCGTACTGAAGATTTGAATTAAAACGACACAGTGCTTTGTGTTGTGAGCGCCACCTACTGTTTATTCTGACAGCAGACAGGATCAGTTGGTTTACTGTTTATTAGTGGAACCAGATAAATGAAAGCTGCCTTGATGTTTTATTCAGATAACAGAAGATTAGTGATGCTTTCTATACAGTAAGAGTGATGACATCAGCAGAAGACAGATTTTAAAGGCTGTTTTTAGGTAACTTCAAAGTGCTCTGAGTATAGTCTTTTAATAAAAACTAGCTTAGTAAAGTAACTAGTTACTATTTAGGTCCCAGCTGACGAACTGCAGAATAACCTGAACTCACTTTAATCTTTAGTGGAACAGAATTTACCAACTCTGACAGAAATATTTATGATGTAAATTCATAGTAAAGATCATAACAAGAAGTATCAAATGAAATTAAGTTATATGAAGCTAAGTCTTTTAAAGGGAAAACCATATAAATTAGTTATTTTATGACATTTGAATTGTTCTTTGTAGGACTTATGGAGGATATACTGTTTACCCTCCTGCTGGATCCAGGCCGCATGTCTGTTCTCTGCAGACCAGCAGGGGGCAGTGCAGAGCTGCAGGTCACAGGCCTGTCTGCCACTGTGCAGAATACAACAGAGAAGTGTGTGTGTGTGTGTGTGTGTGTGTGTGTGTGTACAAACAAAGCAACAGGACTGTATTCTTACTGAGTTTCTACAGTCCATGTGTCAGTGCCTCCAGGCTTTAAACTCCTATAAGCTTCATCTACACACACACACACACACACACACACACACACACACTATGCTGTTGTACACAGCGGCAGACTCTGCAGGCCTGTTCACTGTAAAGCACTGTGTCTGCTGGAAACCATCTAACAGCATCCCGACTGTGAAGCATGGTGGGGCAGCATCACACACACACACACACATGCTGTGTGTGTGTGTGTGTGCGGGGGGGCGCGGGGTGTTGTGCACACAGCACATGAGCGATAGACAAAGCACACTGAAATACTCCAGAATATATATTTTATATTTAATCTCATTTGCCCGCGGTCGGTTGGCTGTTTGGCTCCACATTCAGTTACAAACACTCAAGAGTTTCATAGGCTGAAACAAGACACACGTGTGTCTATACACACGTGTGTATAGACACAAACACCAAGCAGCAAGAGAGAGAGAGAATATATATAACATCAACACCAGCTGTGTGTGTGTGTGTGTGTGTGTGTGTGTGTGTGTGTGTGTGTGTGTGTGAGAGAGAGAGAGAATAAAGCTGAGTGGAGAAAATTGTCGCCCTGAAGCCTTTTTTCCCATAATACCTTTAGCTCCTCGGGCCGACACCTCACTACTGGTCATCTTATATTCATAATGGCCGACGTGTTTACAGGTAACCTTTAATCAACAATTCATAACCAAATTCACAATGTGGTTTCTAATGCTTGATATTATTTTGCTCACATAAATCCTATTTTTTGTTATATGAGAAAATCAGTGAATGATATGAAGTGATCTTCTCACTAGTTAATTAGTTGTAGATATTTATAAGTTTATTATTATTATTATTTGACAGTAGTAGGCATGAGAGGGATTCATGGGATTCCCTGGTTCCAGACTTGACCATACAATCCCTCCACAGAATACCAATATCACCAAATATTTTTCACCAACTTGATGAAGCAGATTGAAAAAGCAGACAGTGTTTCTTGACTAAATGCTGAGTGGGCGCCTTGCTGCGGCTCCCTGGTTTGTTTAATAGTATATCAGAGAAAGCTAATGAAGTCTGCTATCTGACGAAGTAATCCTCTTAGCGCTCAGCTAATTCTTCCTCTTAAAGCCATTAGAGTTTCTTTGTCCTGCGGAGCCGGCTGCTGTCAGCTGCTCCATCACAGCCACATTCTCTGGTTGTATTTGCTGTAGATTAGCGCAGGCTGCTGGACTCATACCAGGCTAACTGCTTTATTGTGGAGTCTCCATTTAAAGTCAATAAAGCCCCGAATGTTAATGAGTCAACAAAGACAAGGTTTATTTAACGAAGCCGCGTTCCTTCATCGCCTGGTGACACGCCCCCTACAGCACCCCTGTCAATCGAACAGGAGGTCATGTGACCTGCGGAGGACACTTTAAAAGAACTGCCTGACACCCTCTGGCTTCAGAACCAGAACCTGATCCAAGCCGATCCACACCAGAACCAGACCAGAACAGGACCAGACCAGGACTAACCAAGCAGCAGAAGATACCAGACCAGACAGTATGGGGTCTACCTTCAGTTCTTTCTCTTTATTAGTTCTTCTTGTTATTCTGTTCCATCGTTCTTCTTCTCTTAATGCTTGTCATCATTCTCCCTAGGGATGAGGTCCGTGCGGTGTTCCAGTGTTCTGGTTCTGTTGGCGTTGGTTCTGTCCAGTCCAGGCGTCGCCTCCCAGCCCGACAGAGACCAGTATCAGAACCAGAACCAGGACCAGAATCTGGACCTGGAACTGGAGCTGCGGCACCACAGACTGCTGCAGCGAGCTCGCAACGCCGGCCTGATGTCACAGGTTAGAGAGCTGAGTACCAGTATGTTTTATGATAACAATAATGATAATAAACCGTATTTCTACAGTACTTTTCAAAACCAAGTTACCAAGTGCTGTACACAGAATACAACTGCAGCACAAAAGAAATACAGTAAATGCAAACAGTAGAAAGAAAAAAGAAAAAAGAAACAAAACAAATCAATAAAATTGCAAAATCATAATGTTAACAGTTAAAAGTAAGTTTATAAAACTGAGGTTTTAGTTGTGTTTTAAAAGAAGGTAGAGAGTCAGCTTCTCGTGTTTCCTCGGGTAATTTGTTCTGAAGTGCTCCGACTGCAAATCTGACTTTAGTCCAGATTTGGGAACGGTCAGAAGAGATTTGTCCGTAGATCTAAGACTTTATTGCTTTAAAAGTAATCAATAAGATCAATTCTAAAATCGTTCAGAAGCCAGTGTGTAAGTTGGCTAAAATATGATCTCTCCTCTTAGTTGTAGTTAAAAACCTAGCTGCTGTATTCTGAACAAGTTGCAAATGTGTTTTTCAGTGGAGACAAGAGTAGCTTACAGAGAGTTATAGTTTATTTATGTGATTTATTACTTGAGATGAGACCAAAGACAACGACAAGATGAAATAAAGGCATGAATGACCAGAATCAACAATGAGTCCTAAATTTCTATGAGTTGGTTTGATATCGGTTGCCAAATTCCCAAGATTGTCATGAGAAGCATGTGGAGGGTCAAAAATAACAACCTCAGGTTTATCATTATTACTGTAAGCTGCAGAGAGTTTTGAGACATCCAACATTTAATATCAGTTGGACAGTCTTTCAGGGAAGCAAGTTTGCTTTTATCACCGGGTGTTACAGGTAAATACACTTTGAATAATCAACAATAAAAAGAAATGTGTTGTGTTGTTGTGTCTAGGGATTACATGTCCAAGTGGGAGCAAGTAGACAGAGAACGAAACAGGACCCAGGATGGAACCTTGAGGCACTCCACAGCTAGATTGTGCCAAAAATAAATAAAAAACAACTGATAGCAGTCTGTCACTGATCTCTAAGACGATCAATTGAGATGTTATGATCAACTGTGTCAACTGATTTAATGAGCGGAGTATTATTTAATCAGAAGAGTATGTTTTCACTTCACCTGAGCCTAATCAATCTTCCTCTGTTAGGATGCACAGTAGTTTAGGATGCAGCCTAAATGACTGTTTCTCTAACATGACTTCTGTTTATTATTAGGAATAAGCAAAATTATTTACTTAGGTGGAGGAATGCAAACTGTGAAGCCCTGAAGCCAGACACTCGCTCACTCCCTCACTCCCTCTCTCGTTTGTTCCCTTGGTCCCTCCCTCGCTCACTCCCTCCCTCCCTCCCTCACTCCCTCGCTTCCTCTCTCGTTTGCTCCCTCTCTCATTTGCTCCCTCCCTCGCTCACTCCCTCCCTCCCTCACTCCCTCGCTTCCTCTCTCATTCACTCCCTCCCTCGCTCCCTCCCTCGCTCCCTCCCTCGCTCACTCCCTCCCTCCCTCACTCCCTCGCTTCCTCTCTCATTCGCTGCCTCGCTCGCTCCCTCCCTCGCTCACTCCCTCCCTCCCTCACTCCCTCGCTTCCTCTCTCATTCGCTGCCTCGCTCCCACGCTCCCTCCCTTGCTCGCTCTCTTGCTTACTCCCTCACTCACTCCCTCGCTCACTCTTGTGGCTGCTGCCTGTGTGTGTGTGTGTGTGTGTGTGTGTGAAGGACTGGAGTAAACGTGCAGTGGAGGACCTGCTATCCCAGCTCTCCCTGCCAGAGGGCGATGCCCAGCGGGAGGCAGAGGTGGTTTCCATGGCAACAGGGGGAAGGATGGAGCTGGAGCGCTCAGTTGACCCCCCCAACAACCTGCCCCCCCGCGAACGCAAAGCTGGCTGCAAGAACTTCTACTGGAAGGGCTTCACCTCCTGTTAGACCCTAACCCTGACCTCTGACCCCCCAGGTACTTTACCTCCTGTTAGACCCTAACCCTGACCTCTGACCCCCCAGGTACTTTACCTCCTGTTAGACCCTAACCCTGACCTCTGACCCCCCAGGTACTTTACCTCCTGTTAGACCCTAACCCTGACCTCTGACCCCCCAGGTACTTTACCTCCTGTTAGACCCTAACCCTGACCTCTGACCCCCCAGGTACTTTACCTCCTGTTAGACCCTAACCCTGACCTCTGACCCCCCAGGTACTTTACCTCCTGTTAGACCCTAACCCCAACCCTGACCTCTGACCCCCCAGGTACTTTACCTCCTGTTAGACCCTAACCCTGACCCCTGACCCCCCAGGTACTTCACCTCCTGCTAGACCCTAACCCTGACCCCTGACCCCCCAGGTACTTCACCTCCTGCTAGACCCTCTCAAGTAGACCACTTCCTGTGTCTGACCCCTCCTTGTTGTTCTGCTCCTAGCTGTGACCATGCCTCCACCAGACCAACCAACCAATCCCAGAACACCTGGCCTGTACCTGACCGGCTCAACCGACCAATCAGCACCCGGCTAGCTGTTGGGAGCAGAGCGATGTTCCTGTCTAATCAATCTAATTATCAATTAAAGAGAGAAATCAATCAAGTTCCTGGCTCCGCCTCCTGTCTGTCCATTATTAGCAGCAGAGAACACAGAGAACTAGGAGAACAAGGAGAATATAGAGATTATACATTATATAGAGAACACAGAGAACATAGAGAACATAGAGAACATAGAGAACAAGGAGAATATAGAGATTATACATTATATAGAGAACACAGAGAACATAGAGAACATAGAGAACATAGAGAACAAGGAGAATATAGAGATTATACATTATATAGAGAACACAGAGAACATAGAGAACATAGAGAACATAGAGAACACAGAGAACAAGGAGAATATAGAGATTATACATTATATAAAGAACACAGAGAACACAGAGAACATAGAGAACACAGAGAACACAGAGAACATATACACAGAGAACACAGAGAACATAGAGAACACAGAGAACATAGAGAACACAGAGAACATAGAGAACATAGAGAACACAGAGAACAAGGAGAATATAGAGATTATACATTATATAGAGAACACAGAGAACACAGAGAACATATACACAGAGAACACAGAGAACAGAGAACAGAGAACACAGAGAACACAAAGAACACAGAGAACACAGAGAACATAGAACACAGAGAACACAAAGAACACAAAGAACACAGAGAACACAGAGAACATAGAACACAGAGAACACAAAGAACACAAAGAACACAGAGAACACAGAGAACATAGAACACAGAGAACACAAAGAACATAGAGAACACAGAGAACACAGAACACAGAGAACAAAGAACATAGAGAACACAGAGAACAAGGAGAAAAAGGAGAACATACAGAACATAAAGAACACAGAGAACATACAGAACATAGAGAATATAAACAGAACTGTCTGCTGGCTGCAGACTGAACCTCTGACCTGTCAGTCTGTTTTCCATTCACTTTATTCCAATTTCTTTTAAACATCAGGAGATCCAGGCTCTCTCTCACACACACACACACACACACACACACACACACTCTCTCTCTCTCTCTCTCTCTCTCTCTCTCACACACACACACACACACACACACATACACACACTCTCTCTCACACCCACACACCCACACACACACACACACACACACACACTCTCTCTCTCTCTCTCTCTCTGTCTCTCTCTCTCACACACACACACACACACACACACACTCTCTTTCTCTCTCTCTCTCTCTCACACACACACACACACACACACTCTCTCTCTCACACCCACACACACACACACACACACTCTCTCTCTCACACACACACACACGCACGCACGCACGTACGCACGCACGCACGTACGCACGCACGCACGCACACACACAGTGGTAGTACTGGTATTAATGGTGGTAATGCTGAAGTACTGTAGTACTACTGTACTGTACTGTAGTACTGTAGTGCTGTAGTACTGTAGTACTGTAGTACTGTAGTACTGCGCTGGGCTGACTGGCTGAACAGCAGCAGGTTTGACTGTTTGAGGCTTGAGTCTAATTCACCTTTAATGAAGAAAGAGCGAGAGAGAGCAAATATTGGGCTGTTTGGATAACACACTGTCACCATAGCAGTGGAGTGTGTGTGTGTGTGTGTGTGTGTGTGTGTGTGTGTGTGTGTGTGTGTGTGTGTGGGTGGGTGGGGGGGCGGCATTATAGTTAAATAGTTAACTAAAACTAAACATTTTAGGGAACAACATACGAAAAAAGATTACTTTTTTACCTTTCCAAGTTTACAAGCTAGAATAAAGACAAGGAAAAAACTAAAATAACTAAACCAGTTAGTCCATTTAAATTAACCAAGCCAACTAAACCAGTTAAATTAACTAAAATAACTAAACCAGGTAAACCAGTCACACTAACTGAACCCACTAAAATTATTAATTCCGTGTTTTGATGTGATACGAAGCTGTGTGATTAAATATAATGCAGTTAATTTGAATTCTACAGCCTTCACACTCCAGATTACAGTTTTTTACGATCGCTAGCAAGCATTTTTCAATACTTATAATACTTTTTCTAAACTCTTCACACACCAACTCACCTACAACACACAGTTGGCAAAACAGTTAATTTTATGCTCAAAATCACATATTGTAAACTAAACACCAACACTAATTTTCAAAATGCAAGAATACTTTGTCAAAATACACTAACTCTACCAAAACACTGCAAACATGTCTCAAAATCAAATAATTCTTT
Organism: Centroberyx gerrardi; assembly: GCF_048128805.1. NCBI lineage: Eukaryota > Metazoa > Chordata > Actinopteri > Beryciformes > Berycidae > Centroberyx > Centroberyx gerrardi. The sequence continues at coordinate 34,723,713 of NC_136002.1, forward strand.
CAAAACTCTAGCACATGTTATCTTCCAACAGGAACATTTAATCAATCACAGCACAATGACATACAACATACTAACAGCAGATGGTATTACAGAAAATGCATTACTTTACATGTGTCAGTTCTACCCTTATACAATAGACAGTATATTGATAGTCAATTGTTTTTCGCACTGCAGTTTCTTTTGAAGTCACTCTACATTTTTCTTTTGTTGAGTGTAGTAAATGTACGCATTTTTTTCTTCTTTTTTGCAAACATTCTATATCAAAAGTGAATGACTCATCTTTACTTTATAGAATGTACAGTATATGAAAAAGGAATAAGTTACAGAATTGCTGCAGTAAAGGCTTTATTTGCAATAGGAAATTACTGCAAGAGATCAACAAAAATCTGCAATATAGCTGCTGGTTACAGTGGTGTAAAAATAAAATATACAAACAGAAAAAGGCACAGAAGAAAAAAAAAAAAAATACACAGTCCTTTTCTAATCTACCCGGTCTTCTGCATTTGGCCACATGCTCTCGTCCACATCACTCCTTATATTTTCTCTGGCTATGCACCTTGGGAAGTATCTTTTGGCGTGCCTTATCCACCCCTGGCAGTGTTCAGCTGTGATTGGTCTATTTGCATAACTTCAATCAGCTGTTTCTCAATAGCAATAAAAAAATATAGGACATATATTTGTGTTTCAATATACAATGTGAACTGCTGTTCACTTCAACTTTAGCCTATAAGTTAGGTTTAGAACATGAGGTTATCTGTTCTGACATACAGTGTGCAAGCATTTGTAAATTTGGCAGTAAAAATCCATAGTTTTGGTCTTGGTTGAGCTTGTGTGTAAAAGAAATTCAAGAGTTTTTAAAATGTGTTCACTGAATGCATTTTGTGTCAAAGGAACAAGAAATGTGTTAATGGTATGGCCCGCAACAGACCGATGTTGTGCTAACTGTGTTAAGAGTTATGAAAATGTGACTACAGAACTGATAAAAGGTTGCTAGCAATCGTAAAAAACTGTAAATCAGCAGACTCCAGTTCCTTTAATAATGATGTCATTCTGCTCGGAATCTAATTGATTGTTGATGGCAAAAATATGAGAACCAGACCTGCCATGGTGTTCATTAGTAATAATGCATTACTGCAATGTTACATACACTAAAACTAAAACAATCAGATACTGTATAATCGATTAAAAAAAATAACAGTTCACCCATGAGCTGTACAACTAAAATAAAATTTAAAAAAAACTGCTGTTCTATGCGAGGAGGAGGAGGAGGACGTCAGCTTGTAATTCTCCTGTAAAGCAGAACATTGGGTAAAGTTTCTGTGATAGCACATGATCATAATGATAGTATCACTAATATCGTGTTGTTCTGTGTTGTGAGTTTTTTTTTACTGCTGCCTGTGTTTCACGGCCATTCAGCAGCTTTGACCACATTGTTGTCCAGTTTTCCGTCTTTCTAAAACCCAAATGTCCACACTGGTGCTGCATCAGATATTTGGTTTTTTCCATCGTTCAACAATCTCCGACATTTCTGGAGAGGATTAGGTCCACATGTGAAAAATGTATTTGAGTTCTGAGATTCAATTCCAGACATTGTCAGGACAAACATAAACCTGAGTTGCATTTCTTGAACTGTGACCAAGTAGCACATGTGTCCGATTCAACATGTGTCCGGTTCAACATGTCCGGCTCAACATGTGTCCGGTTCAACATGTCCGGCTCAACATGTGTCCGGTTCAACATGTGTCCGGTTCAACATGTCAGGTTCAACATGTCCGGTTCAACATGTCCGGCTCAACATGTGTCCGGTTCAACATGTGTCCGGCTCAACATGTCAGGATCAACATGCGTCCGGCTCAACATGCGTCCGGCTCAACATGTCAGGTTCAACATGTCCGGTTCAACATGTCCGGTTCAACATGTCCGGCTCAACATGTGTCCGGTTCAACATGTGTCCGGTTCAACATGTCAGGTTCAACATGTCCGGTTCAACATGTCCGGTTCAACATGTCCGGCTCAACATGCGTCCGGTTCAACATGTCCGGTTCAACATGTCAGACTCAACGTGTGTCCGGTTCAACATGTCCGGTTCAACATGTCAGACTCAACATGCGTCCGGTTCAACATGTCCGGCTCAACATGCGTCCGGTTCAACATGTCCGGTTCAACATGTCAGGCTCAACATGTGTCCGGTTCAACATGTCCGGTTCAACATGTCAGACTCAACATGTGTCCGGTTCAACATGTCAGACTCAACATGCGTCCGGTTCAACATGTCCGGTTCAACATGTCAGACTCAACATGCGTCCGGTTCAACATGTCCGGTTCAACATGTCAAACTCAACATGTGTCCGGTTCAACATGTCCGGTTCAACATGTCAGGATCAACATGTCAGGCTCAACATGTGTCCGGCTCAACATGCGTCCGGTTCAACATGTCCGGTTCAACATGTTCGGCTCAACATGTCCGGCTCAACATGTCCGGTTCAACATGACAGGCTCAACATGCGTCCGGTTCAACATGTCCGGTTCAACATGTCAGGCTCAACATGCGTCTGGCTCAACATGCATCCGGTTCAACATGTCAGGTTCAACATGCGTCTGGCTCAACATGCATCCGGTTCAACATGTCAGGTTCAACATGTCTGGTTCAACATGTTCGGTTCAAAATGTGTCAGGTTCAACATGTCCAGTTCAACATGTCAGGCTCAACATGCGTCCGGTTCAACATGTGTCCGGTTCAACATGTGTCCGGTTCAACATGTTCGGTTCAACATGTCCGGCTCAACATGTCCGGCTCAACATGCATCTGGCTCAACATGTGGAGGTGGAAGGGAACTGCAGTCTGCACTGGGCCAGATTAAGGCTGATTCTTACCAACATCTGTAGGATTTATTTCAGTTGATGAAATCCCTGTTTCCATCTGAAGACGGCAGGACAAGTCTGTGCATTCCATTTTCAAAGCACTGCACAATGATGCACACCTCATCCAATGTGATACTTCTTCTTCTGGTACATCTTGCATAACACCAGGCTGCTGCTCAAGCTTCTCTTTATTTGTTCACACCAAACCGGCCGGCTGTATTCCGCACAGCCTCCAGGTTTATACAGTCAGATCATCAGGAGAAGCCGATTAGAGACAGACGGTGACGTCCTGGAGAACCATTGGACGCAGTCGATCACATGTTCTCTGCCCGCTCTCCATCGCTGAAGAACCGCCCGTTCCCACCGATCCTCACTCTGGATCCTCATCTAAAAACAGTGGGTTGCCTGGTTGCAACAACAGCATGTCTCCTTTCCAACAGGTTTCCCAAAAGTAGCGTCTGAAGGACAGCATTATGGGAAACATGATGTGGCAGAGCAGAATCAAGGCTGTAATTTTTTCAGTTAAATTTGATAGTGGTGGGACAGGAAACAAATAATTAATAAAAAATCCCATTTCCACAGTTCTCTCTGGATAATCGAAATAAATCATGAGTCGTGTAAACGGGTTTATTCTTGGAAACAATCATGTAATCGGCTTCATCAGACTATTTCCTTAATTGCAGTATTGGAAATAGTCGCATTATTGTGTGCATGCAAAGTAGACGAGTGGAAATTGTGCAATTTGCGGCACAATGAGACTGTTTTTTGTGCAGTCACTTGATTTGCATAAATATTTTACAGAATAGGACGCAGTTTGCTCCTACAGTTGAGGAGCAGTTTGCTCCCACAATGCAATCGTACTGAGTCAGGACCTGTGTGTGTGTGTGTGTGTGTGTGTGTGTGCGTGTGTTTTCTTATCTCAGTCTGTCAGCTGTCTCATTACATTTGGTATTATTTCAGGCTCCCGTTTCCCAGGTGATAAAGCAGACAGAGCGTCCTGTAACCAGACGGTCACAGGTCTGATCCCTGTAACAGTCAGTCAGCAGTGTCCCGTAACCAGACGGTCACAGGTCTGATCCCTGTAACAGTCAGTCAGCAGTGTCCCGTAACCAGACGGTCACAGGTCTGATCCCTGTAACAGTCAGTCAGCAGCGTCCCGTAACCAGACGGTCACAGGTCTGATCCCTGTAACAGTCAGTCAGCAGCGTCCCGTAACCAGACGGTCACAGGTCTGATCCCTGTAACAGTCAGTCAGCAGCGTCCCGTAACCAGACGGTCACAGGTCTGATCCCTGTAACAGTCAGTCAGCAGCGTCCCGTAACCCGACGGTCACAGGTCTGATCCCTGTAACAGTCAGTCAGCAGCGTCCCGTAACCAGACGGTCACAGGTCTGATCCCTGTAACATTCAGCAGCGTCCCGTAACCAGACGGTCACAGGTCTGATCCCTGTAACAGTCAATCAGTCCCAATACACTGAGTAACCTTGGAAACGATGCTGTCAGAAGCAATATGTACCTCTGTCTGATATGTTCAGCTGGAGAAAGTTGTTCCATCCAGTCCAGATAGTTGTGTAAAAGTTTGTTATCCGTCTTAAAGGAGATGTACAGCTGAGTATCATTAGTGTAGCAGTGGTATGAAATACCTTTAACATTGCTAATAATCTGTCCTAGGGGAAGCATGTATAAGGCAAATAAGAGAGGACCCAGAACAGAACCCTGGGGCACACCGCAGGACAAGGCAGCAGATGAAGACATGTGGGGACCGACTGACAGAAAAACTCCTATCTGAGAGACAGATAGGACTTTTTGAAGCCGGCCTCTAGCGGACATTAGAGAAATCTCCGCCTGCTGCCACTTCCTTACTGGCTTCAAAATTCACCTGAGGTTTTGGCCGCTTGGTTCGAGTCTGGATCTGAGCTTTTTGTTTTGCTGCATGTCTTCCCCTCTCTCTGCCCTGTCTTCCTGTCTCTCTCTGCTGTGGCTGTCTAATAAAGCTAAATGCCAAAAAAATAATA
>NC_136002.1:34732656-34735156 GCF_048128805.1 Centroberyx gerrardi
TGTGTGTAACAGGTGTTATTTTTTATTAATAATTATTTTATTTTATACCTATTTTTATCTTTCTTTCCTTCTTTTGTAATATGTCATTTTATGAGTTTGATCACTGTGAAGTGTTGGCTAAATGTTATAATTGCTGTTGTTTTGTGGCCAAGTTTATATCAAGTAAGTACTGAAAGACTCGGTCAGCTGAGGATTTAGAGATTTGTTCCTTTAACTATGATCCTATAGGAACACAGAGGTCCGTTCCTGTTAGGAGTAGTAAACAGCAGTAGTATTAGTAGTAACAGCAGTAGTATTAGTAGTAACAGCAGTAGTAACAGCAGTAGTATTAGTAGTAACAGCAGTAGTATTAGTAGTAACAGTAGTAGTAGTAGTAGTATTAACAGCATTATTAGTAGTAGTAACAGTTCAATCAGGAGAGACTAGGATGAATGCTCAAAAATGAAAAACTTTATTAATGACGTGAATCCCCCCTGGGGAACCAGGAAGCCCCGCCCCCCCGGGGAACCAGGAAGCCCCGCCCCCCCGGGGAACCAGGAAGCCCCGCCCCCCCCGGGGAACCAGGAAGCCCCGCCCCCCCCGGGGGAGTTGCTCTGGAGCCTGGACCCTGCAGGTGGAGGAGGAGGAGGTGACAGCAGCATACAGCAAAGATCAGAGAGAAGCTCAAACAGCAGAGCAGGTGACGTGTTTTATACTCCGTCACTTAGACGATTGGCTCTCTGAAAAAGAGAGGGAAGTGACGGCTAACTCTGATTGGTTCTGTGGAAAAGAGAGGGAAGTGACAGCTAACTCTGATTGGTTCTCTGGAAAAAAGGGGGAGAGTGTTTGCCAACTCTGATTGGGTAAAGAGAAAGTATGAATGAATGATTTAGGTAGTCTTCCTGATTGAAATTGTGTAATACCTCACTAGTAGTATTAATAGTGCAGAGACGCAGCTCTTTCTTGTGTATATAATAATATACACAAGTGACGGCCTTCAGGCCATGGCCCTGCCTGTTTGTCTCTCTCTGGTATCTCTCTGGCTATTGGTTGTAGGTGCTGGCCTACTGAACTTCCTCCCCAGTCAGTAGGACCGGCTGCACCCGGAGGGGAGGATATAAAAGCCTGCTCCCCAGTTTGGCTCGTTCTCCCTCCTAGCCTAGCCTCCTAGTCTCTGTGCTTCCTCCTCCCGATGCCCCGGCCCTTTGATTCTTTTTATGTTTGTTTTGTTGCTTTGGTAAACCGGGTTCACTCCCCAGCACACTCACATACACCTACCTGACCATGCATCCAACACCTGCACTGCATGCTGACCTACTGACTGTCACACCTCATAAGGTTTAGCCTTAGTTTTTTCTTGGATTATTTAAAATAAATATTGATTAATTGGCTCTACTGCTGCCTGGTCTCCCTCATTTGTTGTGACCTGAATGAGCGGTCATAACAGACTAATAATAATAATAATAATAATAAAGATTATTATTGTGATAAATCATTAAAGCCTTTGTTCACAGCTCGTCCCGTTTGGTTTTGGATAAATGAATGTTGTTTTGTGTTTTCCTTTCCTGCTCTTTTTTTTCATTGGTGTTGCTTGTTGTATTTGTTCCTGTATTTGTTCAAACAACCAAATTATTTGTAAAAAAAAAGGAACGAGGAAGGAGCTTCTTGGATCTGAGGTGGAACACAGCAAAAAACAGGTGCTCAGTGGTCAGCGAGTACAATACCTTAGAAAATATACTATGGATATTCCTTGCCAGTCACATAGAAACATATGAGAAAAAAATAAAAGCACGATACAAACTAAAGGTGCTCCTTAGCACTTTGACTCAAAGGCCAGTTCTTATAATAAAGGCTTTTACTTGTTTGTACCTGCAGACGGAGTGCCTTTATTTTTTTCTCATATGTATCTATGTGACTGGCAAGGAATATCCCTAGTATATTTTCTAAACCAAATTATTTGTATTTGCATTTGGATAAATTCGGGCGGAGCTTAAACCAGAAGTGGGTGTGGTTTATACTGAAACATTAAAAATTCCCCAAATTCTTAGGTTTTTTCCTTGTAATCATTACCATTGCTATTGTTGATTTATAAAAACATTAATCTTTGACCTATCAAGTATAAAGACAGATAAAAAATAGTAGCTTCTTAAACCTGTATTCAAAACAATAACCAAGATATTATGTAAACAACGTAGGCTTTAATAAACACATAAACAATCAAAGCCATAAACAATTATAAACGGGAGACAAAGCTCGACTCTGAACTTATTGTATGTGAGTGAGAACTGCATGAAGGAAACTCAACAAACTGAATCAAAATAGATTTCATCATTCTCACTCTGAACTACCCAGGGCAATAGCAGTATCAGTAGTACTTGTATCCATAGTAGTATCAGTATTAGCAGTAGTAGTAGTATCAGTATTAGTAGTATTAGCAGTAATTGTATCTAGGCTAGTAGTATTAGCAGTAGATTTTCGTTCGTTGCTGTTCTGTAAATTAAAGAAATAAAGTTTTAGTGTA
>NC_136002.1:34740156-34745156 GCF_048128805.1 Centroberyx gerrardi
TCTCCAACAGCTATCGCCCTCCCTAAGCCCCAACCTAGACATTTTTGCTGGAGTCCAGTAATTCCTATTCATTATTTTGAATGAAATTACATTGCATCACCGCCTGGTTTGGCAGCTGCACCGCCTGGAGCGCAAGACTCTACAGAGGATGATAAAAACAGCGCAGCATATCACCAGGTCTGAGCTTCCAGCCTGCAGGACCTCTACACCTGGAGGTGTAGGAAGAAGGACCTCTACACTCGGAGGTGTAGGAAGAAGGACCTCTACACCTGGAGGTGTAGGAAGAAGGACCTCTACACCCGGAGGTGTAGGAAGAAGGACCTCTACACCTGGAGGTGTAGGAAGAAGGACCTCTACACCTGGAGGTGTAGGAAGAAGGACCTCTACACTCGGAGGTGGAGGAAGAAGGACCTCTACACCTGGAGGTGTAGGAAGAAGGACCTCTACACCTGGAGGTGTAGGAAGAAGGACCTCTACACTCGGAGGTGGAGGAAGAAGGACCTCTACACCTGGAGGTGTAGGAAGAAGGACCTCTACACCTGGAGGTGTAGGAAGAAGGACCTCTACACCTGGAGGTGTAGGAAGAAGGACCTCTACACCCGGAGGTGGAGGAAGAAGCCCTGAACATTATTAAGGACCACAGCCACCCCAGCTACAAACTGTTTGAACTGCTACCCTCTGGCAAACGGTACAGAAGCATCCTGACCCAAACCAGCAGGTTCAGGGACAGCTTCTACCCCCAGGCCATAAGACTTTTGAACACTTGAAACCCCCCCTCCTCCCCCCCTGGAAACACACACACACACACACGCATACTTGCAGTAGGTGAAATAGCCTACTGTAGCACACTGTCCACTTAGCCAACTGCACTTTAATTTACATCTCAACTTCATTCCATTTCATACGTCCATATATTTTGAAAAGTGTACATATCATACATATTTTAATTTTATTATATTTTATTATTTTATTATACTCTGTCACTCTGTCACGTATATTTTCTATACTTCTTATATATTTTAGATTACTTCTTATTGATGGCCGCTTTACCATTTTGCACTAGTGTATTGCATTTGTTTACCTTGTTTACTTATTACATTGTTGTGGCTAGCTCTAGGCTAAAGAATTTCATAGCTAGCATTACCTGCTTCTCACTGTTTTGTTATACTTATGACAATAAAGAACCTTGAACCTTGAACCTTGTATCTCTCAGGATAACAATTGGCACTTGATCCTTTTCCTTATCTGTCAATGAAACAGAAACCTCCAAAATGAACAGTTTACAGCTATCATCTATTACTGCATCAGACAGAGGCGCTTCACCTGGGACAATTGTTAGTTTAGTTTCATTTATTAGTTTATTTAACAAGAACCATGCGCAACACAGTAGTTGTGTCAGAGTTACCCAGATAGCTAATTTACATCTATGGTCCCTGGACAGGAAAACATTAAAACAATACAGTTAACAAACTTATCAACAATACATTACATAGGACAGCTTCATACAAAATATACATAACACAGATTAGAAACCAGGTCACATCTTTAACTGCCATTTGGTATTACCTCATGTGGAAAACAATCAGTTTATTGGCTTTCCATTGGCGTTCAGCTTTTCTCCATTTCCTCTATAGTAATAAAGTAGTAGTCATAATAATAAGTGATATGTAATTAGAAGTAATAAAGTAATATTACTTTTCAAGAGAGTAACAAGTAATGAAAATGTCTCCGTTAAAACCAGTTAATCCTGCAGGTTCCAGATTAATGTCAATGTGCTTCTTTACTGCAGAAGCAGCTGAAACGTGGATGGGCAACATATACAATATTTATATATAAAGAGAGAGAGAATGTATTTGTGTGTGTGGTGTGTGTGTGTGTGTGTGTGAAGAATGTGTGTGGAGAATGTGTGTTGTGTATCTCTGTAATTGTGTGTATGTGTGTGTGTGTGTGGTGTGTATCTGTGTGTGTGTGTGTCTGACAGCTGCTGCAGTCAGATTAGCACTGCCTCTCATTTGTTAGCGCTTCGTTAAGAAATGCTCCTCAACAATTAGACCTTAACGAGCAGCATGATGAATGACAGGTCAGGAGGCGGAGACAGACAGACAGAAAGACAGACAGACAGACAGACAGACAGACAGACAGACAGACAGAGAGACAGACAGACAGACAGAGACACAGAGAGAGAGACAGAGAGACAGAGAGAGACAAACAGACAGACAGAGAGACAGACAGACAGACAGACAGAAACACAGAGAGAGAGAGAGAGAGAGAGACAGACAGACAAACAGAGAGACAGACAGACAGACAGAGAGACACAGAGAGAGACAGAGAGACAGAGAGACAGAGAGACAGACAAACAGACAGACAGACAGACAGACAGACAGAGAGACAGACAGACAGACAGAGAGACAGACAGAGACACAGAGAGAGAGACAGAGAGACAGAGAGAGACAAACAGACAGACAGAGAGACAGACAGACAGACAGACAGACAGACAGACAGAGACACAGAGAGAGAGAGAGAGAGACAGACAGACAGACAGACAGAGAGACAGACAGACAGACAGAGAGACACAGAGAGAGACAGAGAGACAGAGAGACAGAGAGACAGACAAACAGACAGAAAGACAGACAGACAGAGACAGAGAGACAGACAGAGAGACAGGTAAAATGACATACCCAAAATGAATCAGGAATAGCTCCTCAGCCATAAGGCCTATATGCATAGTCTCTTCTGGTCTCCTTTGATAGGTAAGAAGCTAAGGAATATGAATCCATTGTAAGTAAACCTATATCTATTACCATTCCAGAGTAAATGGAAATGCAATAAAGGAAAAACTAAGATTTTCATCCTCGCCTAGTGTATAATCTAAATTTCAAAGGAGCACCTGATGGCCTTTTGGTACCTAATTGCACCATCCACTGCCAACATGATCCGGGTCACTCGAGCAAGGAGAGCCCAGCAGAGAAATGAGGAAATAATTCTTGCATGTACTTACTCGGTAAGTTTACTCAGGGTGTTGACTGGTTTGCTAAGTTTTACTGTGCTGTATGTTTTTACTGTAGCTTCGCTATACGACATCTAATTGTGTTAACCAGGACATGTAGGCCTAGGCTACATTGTAAATGGCCATACGGAGTGAAAATACAGCAACATTGTGTAGCTTTATTATATGCCATAGTTTGCATTAAGTAGGCTTATGCAATGTGGCAAAGTCTGATAGAATTGATATTCTGTGAAAAAATTGCTAGACATAATAGCCTTTCAGAGGCATGCTCTACTTCTGCTGGATGAGCTGTTCCTCTTCCTCATGTACCTGGCCTTGGGATCCACAGAAGTTGATCTTGCAGATCATTTTGGCATCCACCCATCGACTGTTAGCAGAATCATAACAACATGGACTTACTACCTCTACTTTCTCCTGGGCTCACTATCTGGCTCAGGGGTCGCGTTAACCGAATATTTTCCGTCATTGACGTAATTTTTTTAACAATGATGGAAAAATCTGAAGGCCGTCCGTCATTTTGACAGATTACACTGAGGGCAATCTACCCTAACGTTAAGTAATTCACACGCAACACTGTCAATAACCACATGTAGACCACCTGTAGTAGACCCCCCTGTCCAGTTGGTGGCGAGTGTGCATATTAATTAGCTATTGTTTACTCATCTTGTCTTTGATCTCACTCTCCTTGGAGCGCGTCTGTGACCACTACGGGTCACAGAGGGGTGCAGCAGCCGCGCCCCTGGTGTAGAAGGAGCGCATGCTGCGGGATTTCCTCCCGGTGAAGCGAGTGCTTGCAGGATTGGGAAATCCCACGTTCAGAGAGTCTTGCCGACTTCTGATCACTTCCCTGGGAGAAATGTTCCCCGACTTCAAAACTCTGGCTGAAGTGGCGCTGGTAATTCCAGTTTCCAGTGTGGCAGCAGAGCGCGGGTTCAACCTTCAGAACAAAATTAAAATGGCCATGAGAAGCCGTCTGTCCAAGGCAAAGACGCAAAACCTAATGACAATCGCCTCTGCAGCAATCTCCCTTGATGCGTTTGATTACACTCAAGCGAGCACCCAGTTTAAGTCCATGCGGACCAGGAGGAAGGTTTGAGTTCAGGCTAGGCTACAGCAGGTCAATTGAGTTCAATTTAATTTCTTGTAAATGGTTTGTTCATATTTTAATTGTAATTGTCTAATTCTGTAAAATTGCATCGTTCATATTTGCCTGTTTAGGACGGTCGGTGTCTCCGTTTGTCTCTCTCTTACTAGTGCAGTGCCCGTTCGCGCCGCTGCTGCACAGAGCGCTGTTCACTTGTTTATTCAAAGTTTATTAATATTGAACATGTCGCCTGTCCAAATTGCATCAATTCCGACACTGCACGTCCTTGGGTCCCCAGCAATACACCCGCCAAGTGTGAAGTCGATCGGACGAACGGTTCTCGAGATATGCGAAGGACAGACAGGCAGACAGACAGACAGACAGACAGAGATTCCTTGCTTTATAGTAGCCTATGATAAATGCATAATCTAAGTTTGTTCTTCTGTATATTAAATGTTATTGTGATCGATTGTTTTTGAAAATTAAATGTTATTAAATAGGCTATGTCTCATTATCATTAAAATAATGAAAATTAAAATGACGGGTAATAATAGATTATGACGGAATTTTTACGACCCTGTCCGTCAAAATGACAGACAACAAGAAAGTCTAACGCAACCACTGATCTGGCTGTCCCGAGAGGAAGTTCAGGCTGTGTTGCCGAGGGAGTTCAAGCAGAGCAAATACGTAGACACACAGGTAAATATAAGCACTCACATACACTACTGTGTTATTTGTTACATAAACATACATAGAAGTCAGAGTGCATAAAACAATAACTTGCTACACACCAAAGCACTAGATTTTTGTTAAGTTGGTCTAGTACTTTGGTGTGAAGCAAGTTATAGTTTTATTCTGTGTGGCTTTTCCTTTGCTTGGTCAGTACCCAGAAGAGTCTCTTGACTGTGC
>NC_136002.1:34750156-34792665 GCF_048128805.1 Centroberyx gerrardi
AGAAACGAATGCATGTACAAGGGTTTCAGCGTCGACCATATTTAACAGACAGCAAATTTTTACGATATTGCAAAGGTAGAAAATGCTATCTTTGTGATATCTTTGATGTGGGAATCGAATGAGAGTCAAACGCAATGACAAAATTTTAAACTAATCCCCAAACTTTAAAGTCTGCAGCATGAGACCTTCCATTCATTTATGTCTGTAGGTCATTTTGAGGAGGTAAGCGCACTTCTAGTTCTGCGAGTTGTAAGCTGTTGTTATGCTTAATTGGTATGTAGATTTGAGTATCGTCAGCATAGCAGTGAAAATTGCCGTCATAATTACAGATAAATAGAAGATAGCAACGGGCCTAGCACTGAACCTTGTGGTATGTCGAAGTTAAGTTTGAAGCATTCAGAGATGATGTTGATGTGCGAGATTTGTCTGATGTGTGTCAGACAAATAAGACTTAAACCATGAGAGTATGGGGCTGCCAATGTAGTTTGCCAGGCAATTTAGAAATCTATTGTGATCGAACGGTATTAAAGGCTGCGCTCAAATTGAGTAGAATTTAAATTGAGGAAGAGCTGATATCTGAGGTAAACAGTAGGTCATACCACCTTCATAATTTCCAGGACGTTAGAAAGAACAGAACGATTTGAAATCGGTCTGTAATTATTAAAAGCATCAGGATTGAGGTTAATCCAGCTCAACATCAGGAAGACCAAGGAGCTGGTGGTGGATTTTAGAAGGAGCAGGAAGCCCCCAACCTGTCACCATCCAGGGGGAGGAGGTAGAGATGGAGGTAGAGATGGATGTAGAGATAGAGGTAGAGATGGAGGTAGAGATGGAAGTGGAGATGGATGTAGAGATGGAGGTAGAGATGAAGGTAGAGGTAGAGGAAGAGGAAGAGATGGAGGTAGAGATGAAGGTGGAGATAGATGGAGGTGGAGATAGAGGTAGAGATGGTGAACTCTTACTAGTTCCTAGGAGTGCAGCCCAAAATAAACTGGACTGGTCAGAAACAGAGGCTCTACAGGAAAGGAGCAGCTGTTCTTCCTGAGGCTCAACAGGCTGCAGATGTTCTGATATGGGCCTGTAGTTAATTAGGACCCCACAGTCCAAATGTGATTTCTTCAACAGAGGTTTTATAACAGCGGTTTTAAAGGCATCAGGAAAAACCCCAGTCTCAAGTGATGTATTAATGATTTTCAGAGCAGAGTTTGAAACACTATTGAAAACCCTCTTAAAAAATGTAGTGGGGACAGGGTCAAGCAGGTGGAAGATTTACTCTTTATTACAATCATAAAGTTCTGCAACAGAAATACTAGAAAATGCCCTCATGGATGTTTGCCTTTTACAAGGTTGGTAATTGAAATTACCAGCACCTGAAGCAATACTAGCCCTGATAGTTGTGATTTTGTTTTTAAAAATTCCTCACATTTTGCATCAGAGGCTTGGCTTAAAATGTCAGAGACAGGGGCAGGATTCAGCAGTTGGTCAGTGGTGGAAAACAGTATTCTAGGATCACTCCCGCTCTCTGTAATGATCTTTGAGAAATGGGCTTTTCTTGCAGCACGTACAGCATTGTTATATGCAGTTAAGGATTCTTTATAAATGCTACGATGGACCTCAAGTCCAGATTTTCTCTACTTCCTTTCTGCTGCTCTACATGTTCTCTTGAGCTCACGGACAGAGTTATTTATCCATGGTGATATTTTGCCACTTAACCTCTTTTTGACCTTGAGTGGGGCCACTTTGTTCAGTGTATTACTCAGATTGTAATTGAAAGCATCAACCATTTCATGTACTGAGCAGTTTAGATGACATGAGTCCAGTTCTCTTACAAGCTCTGAGACTCAAGTTCTGCTGTTGCATCTAGGAACCGCTTTTGAGCAACAGTTTCTTTCATGTTCCTGGTTACAATCAAATGAGCATCAAAGAATACACAGTAGTGATCGGAAACAGAGACATTAGACACTGATACATTGTCAATCGTTAACCCTTTCGTCACGACCAGGTCAAGTGTGTTACCATGTTGGTGTGTAGCCTCAGTCACATGTTGAGTTAGTTCTAAATTGTCCAGTAGGTTTATGAATTCCATAGCCTTCGAATCAATATTATTTATGTGAATGTTTAGATCACCATTCAAAATTATTCTATCATATCTGGTGATAATAAGTGATGCCAATTCAGAGAATTCTGGGAGAAAAAATGATAGTTGCCTAGGTGGCCGATAGAGTGTTAAAATAAGTACTGGAGCTTCAGCCTTGAGGACAAAGGCCAGATATTCAAAAGATGAAAACTCTCCTAGGTCAACCTTTGTACAGTTAAACTGATCTGAGTAGATTGCAGCTATTCCACCCCATCGTCTGCCCCGTCTAACTGACTGATAGAAGTTGTAATTTGGAGGACATGCTTCAATAAGTGTAGCATTGCTATTTTCATCTAACCAAGTTTCTGTTAAAAACATGAAATCAAGTTTAAAATTAACAATAAGATCATTAATTAAAAATGATTTGTTTGTTAGTGACCTAACATTTAGCAAAGCTAATTTTGAAGTTTTGACAGGGCCTGAAACCGATTTTGAATAATGAGGGACACATATCAAATTCGATAGGTTTGCAGAGTGAGTTGAGTACATCTTATTTAGCCTGTTCCTAGTCAAAACAGGAATGGGGCCAGCAAGAACACTGGGTCCCGGCTTGATATGGGAGCAGTCATGGGTGCCATCTCTACAGCAGCAGGGACCCTGAACATATCAGTTGTTATGTTTTCTGGGGTTGATATCAGCACTGTTGGCCTGAGACACAGTACTTGTGATGGTGTTTTGACCGGGGGGAGAGATGGAGCTGGGGGGCACAGCTTTGAGTGTGGAAGGGTACTACATAGGAAGGAGCGGGCAATGGGTCGGGGGGTGAGTTTGATCCCAGCATCAACAAGTTCTTCCATTTTGTCGGTGAACCCTAGATGACCGCCAGTGGGAGAAAGGAGAGGGAAAAAGCAGGGGGAAAGGGGGGAGGATGATCCGGAGGACTGGAGAGACTGGGGCCAACAGTTGTTGTCCAATGGCTCTGGCAGGTCACATGGAATATCCTGGCTCAGAGAGTGCTGCTGATCTGTTTGTTGTGGATAGACAGGAGGCAACTCAGAGTGGTTGACCTTGGGCTGCTGATATCGGGACTGCAGCGCATTAGGGCAGGGGGCAGATGGGAGATGAAGGGAGTAGTGAAGATTCCCTATTAGTAGTTTCAAATCTGTTTGGATGTAGGCCATCGGGTTTGAAAAGGTTTTTGCATCCCCAGAACAGATTGAAATTATCAATAAAGTTCAGTCCTTTTGAACTGCACGATGTGGAAAGCCATGAGTTCAGTGCTAGGAGTCTGCTGAACTTGTTGATTCCTCTGTCCACTGTTGGTAGGGGACCACTGATAAATGACTGAATCTTTAGTTGGCCAAGTCTGTCAAACAATTTCATAAAGTCCTGCTTTAGCTCTGACTGCTCTGCGAGTATCATTTGTCCCCACATGAACAATGATTTGATTTATTCTTGAATGATCAGACAATATCTGGGGAATTTTATTATTGATGTCACTGACCATTGCGCCTGAGAAACAACATGTTTTCAACATCTTACCGCTAATGTCTCTGATAGCGGAGTCTCCCACAATAAGAGTGAACGGCTCGCTCGCTTGATCCAATGGGGGGCCACGGTTTAGTCCTTTGAGTGAACTTTTTTGGTCTTTCTCCCTCTGTACACCATAATCCATCCTTGTTCTCTCTTGTGCAACTGGTCAGTTTCTAATTCATGCAGATATTGTAACGGTTCAAACCTGTTCTCCAGTCGTAAGGTTGATGGTGACTGCAGTCTCTGATTTTTTGCATCTTTAGTTGGCTGTCTGCTGGTGCAGGTGCCCGGTGTCGAATGAGCTGGCTTCCTTAGCTGTGTTCCATGCTGGACTACGGTTCTGCTTGTATTCTTGGGCTTTGCGCCAAACTTGTGCCAGCAGTTAGTATTCTCTTTATTCTCATAGGGCTTTCCTTGTACTGGCTCAGTTTTACCAAGCTTTGGAAAAGTTATAGTATCATTTATACACAATTCTTAATTTGGAGCCTGTTTAGCTGTGCTAGGTTGTATCAGCTCACTGATAGGAGACATTTGTAGTGTGTCATGAAGTTCTCCAGCTTTTTCCAATGCGAGAATCTTGGTTTCAAGTACAGCAATCTTCTGTAACAGTCGAAAGCAGTCTGTGCATCTTGAAGACTCTGATCCGAGGGGAGCCATGTGTTATCTACACACCACACTGCAGTTAACTATCCGGAAAAAAGGTTTGAAAATAAGTGATCACGACCTCTTATCACTTTAATCCTGTAGAATTAGTCATTAACAGGAACCCCCACTCATAGTTTTGAGCAGTGCAGCAGGAAAAACAGGAAAATATTGCGAAAAATAGATAAGCAGGCAAGGAGCAAAGCAGAGAGCGTCTGATCAGGCAGAAAGCAGGAAGTAACATACATCATACATTCAGCAATAAATAGTCAGCAATAAATACATAAAAACAATAACTGCTTAAGAAGCCACGTGGGTAGGGGTAGGTGGGTAGGGTGGGTAGGAAAGGACATAGTGTTGGTGGGGGGGGGAGGCAAATAGGCGGGAGCCTAGAGGGTGGGGGCCTAGAGAGTTTGCAACTTAAAGGAATAGTTCACCCAAAAATGAAAATTCAGTCACCATCCACTCACCCCCATGCCAGCTGAAACTTGATGAAGCCCGCCAGCCCACACAACAGTCCCCGAGCCCCCCCAGCAAAACTCCGCAGCAGCCCTCCCCAAAACAACTGAAGTTGCTGGGGTCCCGCCCCCAGAGCCCAAAAAACAACAGAGAACAACCACAAAATGACTCCACACAGCTCATCCAGCACAATCCAAGTCTCCAAAGCCAAACGATCCCAAAGCGACCTGAAAAGACCGACATCCACACCACCACCCAGCCGAAATCCCCACTCCAGCAGTTGACCTAAAAAAAGAGTCCACGTCCGCACACACCCCAGACCGAACCAGACGTGCAAGACCAGACCAAACCACCAGAAAACAAGACCCCCGGCCAGGGCGCCCAGCCCCCAAAACAAAAGCGTGAGACTCCAAACATGCAGACACTGCCCCAAACCAATTATCCTGCGTTCAAGCGTGAAACCCAACAACCGAGCACTCATACCAACGTCCAACGTCCAACATCCACTTTAGTCTCTGTTCTGTATGTATTCTGCACAGTGTAATATATGTAGCGTTTATAGTTCAAAATGGCACATATTATGGCATTTTTCATTATTATTATGACATTAAACATCAATATGGGTGCCCACCCACCGAACCTGATGACCAAACACAAAGCAACTGGTCCAAAACAGTACCTCCACATGTCCAAAATCCCACGCCTCCACCCTGAAGGCCAAAACCGGATGTCCTGCCCCCCGGCAACCCGAGCCAGTCCCACGCATCCAGCCCTTGAGGCTGGGGCCATGCTACTGGAATCTTCATAAATTGCAAAGTGTGCAGGTAAAACAACACAATATCAAATTTCTAAATTTTTATGACCCGAATGTACAGTAGAGAGTAAATGTAAAGTAAAGCACAGTAAAAATAATTTCTTCATAGTTTTCAACTGTAAAATAAGGAATAAAACAAACAGTTGGTCCATTACTGTAAGAAAGGTCAGAGGTTTTGGTCGGTGTTAGTCTTCTATAGCTCTGCCTTCTCCACCTGGCAAGAAGGTGTGTAAACAATTTTGCTTCTTAGTGTTTGCACCTTGAGAATTGTGTGTTAACGGAGTTCAGGTTGTGATGGCTTGACTTAATTATATTGAATTCCAGTGCTTTCTAAATGAGCGCATGGTGCAACCTGTGCTTTATGAAGAGATTTGTGTGTAGAGTTTCAACAAAAAAGGTTCCGTAGTGTTTATGGTTTTGGGAAACGAGTGTTTCCTTTGGTAGCTGATGTAACGGTTTCGGATGTTTTGCTCACAAAACCAGTTTTAGGCCCGAATCTACTAAAGGTTTGCGCCAACACAAATTGCATTGCGGGTGCTAAAACCTTGTTTTCTGATCTACTAAGATAGTGCACTGGGCTTTTGCGTCTGAAATCATTGGTTGATTTGTGTGCGCCGTTTTTTGCGGTTTGGTCTAATTGCAAATACATTTGTGGGTGTTCCAAGGCTGAGGCGCAAAATAAAGGGAGGGATTTATGGAAATTGGCAGTGGACGTGATTTATCAAGAGGCGGTGGCTGTTATCATCTTTCGATTGCGCACAGAATTTAAGACCTAGGAAAAGCAAGTCTTATCATTTTGCGTGTAGGATGGCTCCACAGAGACTGGCTCTGGAACCGGCTCCAAGTAGAGGTCTTCACGGGTCTACCCAAACCCTAGAATCCGAGACCTGACCCGGGACCAGTATGGGTTCGGGTCCACGTTTTATTATGGTCAATCGGGTCCGGGTCGGGTCCGATTCTATTACCGTGGGTCCCGGGTCTGTTTATCATTATGTGTAATACTCGAGTGGATCCGAGAAGTCCCGTGATCAACGCTGATCACGAGACGAGAAACGCATGGAAGCGCTGTGTAAGTTGTGTGATGATTAGGCTGACCATTAGGATCAGATTACAAGAGCGAAAATAAGGTGAAAAATGTAAATGCAATTTAATTTCCTTGTCACTTATTGTAGGCTACGTAGCTGCTAGATTCCATTATGGAGTCTCACTGTCATCTACTGGACAAACTGTTGAACGGCACAACTTGGCAAGTCTTTCTGTTATTTTGATCTCCTTTTATTAGGCTACCATATGTTGTATCCGACATGATCCGACATGAAAGTTTTTAGCAGTAGAACGGCATTTTTAGTAGCAATTTTAATTACCGGGTTTGTCGGGTCCATAAAATAGACCGGGTCTCTCTCCTCTCGGACATGCACCGGGCCGGGTCTGTAATATCTCGGGCAAAAGCGGGTCGGTATATATTTTTAAAAATGATCGGGTCCAATCAGGGTTCGGGTCCGTCATTTTGGACCCGTGAAGACCTCTAGCTCCAAGATCAAAGTGACACAGTCATCTACACATCATAACATGCAGTCATTAGATTGCAGGGTTTAAACGAGTATGCAGACTTAAAAATGTACAATTTAAGCCTCATTGGCAGCATAGCAGAATGTGCACTCAATATCCAGACTATTACCCAAATATACAAAAAGGAAAAGTCGGAGGCTCTTCTCTGGATTTTCTGACTGGATTTGCTATTATGAGCCAGTGTCTCCGCAACATTGACTTGATGAAAACAATGCAGCTAAAACATGGTGGAGAGGTGTGCGCGGCTTCTCCAGCTATATGTAACCATACCTCCACCAGGTCTCCATCCCGCCCACACAGCGAGGTGAACTTGGTTTTATATTCGATATTCGCTTATTTTTTCCGTTTCTAACCGTAATAGCTTCATGAAAACCGCACCAATTCCTTCCAGGTTAGTATTATTTTGTACAGATAAGCGAGGCTGACATTTCACAGGTTTGATCAACTCACCATCCTCAGCGGTTATGGCGAAAGTGCAAAGTGCGCTACTGTGTCTAGGGATCATCATAAAAGTGCAATAGCTGTAGTTTCAATTTGGAACAATTATTGTATTTCTTTAAAAAAATGACGAATACTGTCATGACCAGTCATTCTTCCTCTCACAGCATATTATTGCATCTATGAGAACAGGGGAGCCTTTAAGGGAAGCCTGCAAAGCTAGTTCAGGCAGACAACTGGAGATGCGCTGCAGACATGTGACACACTCTACTCATGCTGCTCTTATCCAACGCCCCCCTCTCAATAAGGCGGTCTATTTAAGCCCCGCCCCCCCTCAATAAGGCGGTCTATTTAAGCCCCGCCCCCTCTCAATATGGCGGTCTATTTAAGCCCCACCCCCTCTCAATAAGTGGGTCTATTTAAGCCCCGCCCCCCTCTCAAAAAGGTGGTCTATTTAAGCCCCGCCCCCCTCTCAATAAGGCAGTCTATTTAAGCTACCAAATGTACTTGCTCACTCTTTTTCTTTGCCTGCTGCTCCTACGCTGCTCAGACTGATGATTGCTGCTGCTCAGTTATCGCTGCTGCTCACCACATCGTTTCACCATCCCATGTCCACCCAGCATCCACCTAGAGGCTCTGATTCTAGGTTTCATCATCCCACCTCCACCCAGCATCCACCTGGAGGCTCTGATTCTAGGTTTCATCATCCCACCTCCACCCAGCATCCACCTAGAGGCTCTGATTCTAGGTTTCCCCTATCGTCACTGAGCCTAGACACCATACTGAACTCCATATTTATTGTATTCATTCTCAATAAATCTGTTTACGCGAGTTGGCTGACTGAACTGTAATTGGTTCCCTTAATGTGTGATTGATCAAATTGATCACCCAATGAAAGGTTTTGACCTTTTGCATTTCCATGTGGCTATCGAGTCAACACACCTGAAGTGATTTTCTCAGATTTGAAAGATGTTTGAGGTATCTGTGAACATATATTCACTTTACATAAAGTATCATTCAAATTAAAAATTGATTTGTGAAACAACCCATCAGCCCAAAGTATTTGTCCACAGAGCAGAAACTGGCTGAAGGCTTTAAAGAGCAGGAGGCAACAAGGAGGTTAATTATTCCAGCAGAGATAGAGACAGAGATAGAGGATAGAGAGAGAGATAGTCATCAGACGCCTCAAAGAGGTTTATCTCAAGATGCTGCAGGGAGATTGCTCCTCTTCCTCACCTCCTCCTCCCATCAAAAAAGGAGGTCAGGTGGCTGCTTGACCTTGGTGTTCAACAATCCTGACAGGAGGAAGGCTGCAGAGTCGATTAGAAGATTAAAGGATCCATGATGTCTGATTATATTTACATATTTATCAGTCAAGAGAAGGACGGGGGGGAGGAGAGGAGAGGGGACGAAAGGAGAGGAGGAGAGAGGAGAAGAGAGGAGAGGAGAGGAGGAGAGAGGAGAAGAGAGGAGGAGAGGAGAAGAGAGGAGTGGATGAGAGGAGGAGAGGAGGAGAGGAGGAGAGGGGAGAGGGGAGGAGAGGAGAGGAAAAGAGAGGAGAGGAGAAAAGAAGAGAGGAGAGGACAGGAGGACAGGAGGAGAGGAGGAGAGGAGAGGAGGAGAAGGAGAGGACAGGAGGAGAGGAGGAGAGGGCAGGAGGAGAGGAGGAGAAGGAGAGGAGAGGAGGGGAGAGGAGGAGAGGAGGAGAGGGGAGGAGAGGAGGGAGGAGAGAAGGAGAGGAGAGGAGAGGAGGGAGGAGAGGAGATGAGGAGAGGAGAGGAGGGGGAGAGGAGGAGAAGGAGAGGAGAGGAGGAGAAGGAGAGGAGAGGAGGGGGAGAGGAGGAGAGGAGAGGGGAGGAGAGGAGGGAGGAGAGAAGGAGAGGAGAGGAGATGAGGAGAGGAGAGGAGAGGAGGGGGAGAGGAGGAGAGAGGAGAGGAGAGGAGAGGAGGAGAGGAGATGAGGAGAGGAGAGGAGAAGAGGAGATGAGGAGAGGAGAGGAGGGGGGAGAGGAGGAGAGGAGAAGAGGAGATGAGGAGAGGAGAGGAGGGGGGAGAGGAGGAGAAAGGAGAGGAGGAGAGGAGAGGAGGAGAAGAAAGGAGAGGAGAGGAGAGGAGAGGAGAGGAGAGGAGAGGAGGAGAGGAGATGAGGAGAGGAGAGGAGGGGGAGAGGAGGAGAGAGGAGAGGAGAGGAGGAGAAGAAGAGAGGAGAGGAGAGGAGGGGGAGAGGAGGGGAGGATAGGAGAGGAGGACACGAGACGAGGAGAGGAGAGGAGAGGAGAGGAGAGGAGGAGAGGAGATGAGGAGAGGAGAGGAGGGGGAGAGGAGGAGAGAGGAGAGGAGAGGAGGAGAAGAAGAGAGGAGAGGAGAGGAGGGGGAGAGGAGGGGAGGATAGGAGAGGAGGACACGAGACGAGGAGAGGAGAGGAGAGGAGGAGAGGAGAGGAGAGGGGTTTTTCCTTGTTCTCAGTGAGGGTCGAAGGTTGGGGGATTCATTTTCATTAATAGTTTCATAATTTGCCATTGTGAAGCTGTGAGTCTGTAACTGATTGAAGGCTATACAAATAAACTTGACTTTTATCCTACTATGTTTTGTTATTACCCTTTTATCATTTTATCTTGTGCTGCCTTCTGTTTTTTTCACTTGTGTTAATTTCTATTTCTAGTATGTTTGAGTTTGATTGTTGAAGTCCTTTAAACTGTTTTAAAAGAGTGCTGTACAACTTAGGTGTTATTATTATTATAATTGTTATTATCATAATTATTATTATTATTATGATTATTATTATTATTATTATTATTATTATATTATATTATATTATATTATATTATATTATATTATTATTATTATTATTATTAGAGAAGCTTGTCTTGATGAACAGGGTTGGAGGAGAGACTAATGCAACTCTCAGATTCATCAAACAGATCAGCAACTTCTGAAGCTGATAAAATTCTTCATTATACATTAGGGGAAGCAGTATCACTATTAAACTGTCACTTTTAAAGAAAACATGACATAAATGAATACTATTATGAAATATTGTTTTTGTTTCTATTACTTCTTGTTGACTGATATTTATATTTACTACTGTGTCTGTAACCAGAAGATGCATCTCTGCCTAATTCCATATGGAAGACAGAAAGACAGAAGGTGAGCTGCTGATTAACTGCTGAGTCATGCTGTGGTTTAGTCACCCAGCTCCCATCTGACAGACAGAACATGTTCCTGTATGTTCTGCTTGATGTGCTGCTGATCGTCACAGTACAGACACTGAGCCTGTTTTCTAATGTGTTGATTCTGTCACATGAGAGGCAGGATGTCCTAATGGTTACTGAGTTTGCCCCAGCTGAAGCGCCCAGATTTGGTTTCCCCATGTGTCCATATTGTGCCATATTGTGTCCGTATTGTGTCCATATTGTGTCATATTGTGTCCGTATTGTGTCATATTGTGTCCATATTGTGTCATATTGTGTCCATATTGTGTCATATTGTGTCCGTATTGGTTTCATATTGTGTCATATTGTGTCCGTATTGTGTCCGTATTGTGTCATATTGAGTCCGTATTGGTTCCATATTGTGTCATATTGTGTCCGTATTGTGTCATATTGTGTCATATTGTATCATACTGTGTCCGTATTGTGTCCGTATTGGTTCCATATTGTGTCATATTGTGTCCGTATTGTGTCATATTGTCATATTGTGTCATATTGTCATATTGTGTCCGTATTGTGTCATATTGTGTCATATTGTGTCATATTGTCATATTGTGTCATATTGTGTCATATTGTCATATTGTGTCCGTATTGTGTCATATTGTCATATTGTGTCATACTGTGTCCGTATTGGTTCCATATTGGTTCCATATTGGTTCCATATTGTGTCATATTCTGTCCATATTGTGTCTGTTTTGTGACATATTGTGTCTATATGGTGTCCATATTGCTGACGTGCCCATGAGCAACACACTGAACCCCTACTTGCTGCAGCTGCAGGCCCTGTACCCCACCACAGGGAGGAGAGACAATATCACCCTTGGGGGATTAATAAAGTATGTCAAATTAAAACAAAATAATTTGGCACCTTACATATGGAGTGATAAATTTTAAATTAAAAATAAATTAAACTTTTGGATGAGTTTGTGAGAGCTACAACACTCAGACTGGTGAGAGGGAGCTGGCTGGTAGAACTGACACACTGATATAAGGCTTTATATTATGCTTTTTAGGATGCATGTGTTACCCAATAAATCAGTTCATTTTCAATTCACTTCAGTGACTTTATTTCTCTTATTTAGCCACAGCTTTTTGGTATGCTGCTTTTCCATGTTGATTTGTTTGACAGACTCTGTTCACCTCAGCTTTCTAAATACTACAGAAAATACTGTTCGCTCAGCTTTCAGATGGTAAACTGTACTTGTGAACTCGGGTTAGAACAGGAGATACCTGTCATCCAGTGTAGGAATGGTAGATTCATTTCAAATAAAGCAACAACTTGAAGGATATTCATCACCTAAGACATTTTGTGATCACAGGTCTTAAAACACCATGGCAGGACACGACTAGCTACAGCTACTACTAATACTTCTACTACTGCTACTACTACTACTACAGCTACTACTAATACTTCTACTACTGCTACTACTACTACTACTACAGCTACTACTAATACTTCTACTACTACTACTACTACAGCTACTACTAATACTTCTACTACTGCTACTACTACTACTACTAATACTACTACTAGTACTACATCTACTACTAGTACTACTACAGCTACTACTAACACTACTACAGCTACTACTAATACTACTACGACTACTGCTACTACTACATCTACTACTAATACTACTACATCTACTACTAACACTACTACAGCTACTACTACTACTACAGCTACTACTAATACTACTACTACTGCTACTACTACTACTACAGCTACTACTAATACTACTACAGCTACTACTAATACTACTACTACTGCTACTATTAATACTACTACAGTTACTAACACTACTACAGCTACTACTACTACTAATTCTACTAATACTACTACTACAGCTACTATACTACTACAGCTACTACTAATATTGCTACTCCTACTACTAATACTACTGCAACAACAGCTAGTACTACTATTACCTCTACTAACACTACATTACTACTAGGACAACTACTTCTAACTGAGCTAGTTCATTCACTGAAACAAACCTCCTGAGCTCTCCTGCTGTCTGAAGCTGCAGCTCGTCTGACCTGCGGCGCTGCAGCCAGCAGGTGGCGCTGCTTCCCACCTATCAGCTGACGTCACATCAACAAAACTGAATCAACAGGATAAAGCTACTAAACCAGTAACAGATAATCAATAACAGATACCCATGGCACAGAATGACAACGCTACAATTCTCTGTATTGACAGACACACAGAGCGTGTCACACACACGGGTCTGTCAGACACATTAACATGCTGACACTAACAGACAGGAGGACACGAGGACAGATAAAACTCAACTGAACTCTACTGTTTCTAACACGAACAAACTGAACAGAACAACAGTAGAACGGAGAAAGAGCGGGAACATGCCGAACGGCATTATGGGTGGGAGCAACACGTCTTCATATAATTCTCCATGCTCGCCCCCCAGCGGCGACACAATAGAATACAATAGAATAGACCACCATGATAGCTAAGGATGCATTTTATTGATCCCCTAGGTGAAATTCAGGTGTTGGGTGAGATACAGTAGATAGACAGATAGATAGATAGATAGATAGATAGATAGATAGATAGATAGATAAATAGATAGATAGAGTCAGGTGTTAATTTACTGGTCAGCCCTAAATTTAGTCTCTCCAGTTCCTCTAGTCTAAATATTCTATTAATCATTTTTCCATCTTTTAAAAACATTTGAAAATGTACGTATGAGTTAATGTTTTAATTTCACAAATATATTTGGAAGTATACAAGCTGCAAAAAACCTTTCTTAATAGTTTAGGTAGTCATGGTAGATTTTTATTATAGATATTATATTATATTATATTATATTATATTATCTTTCTGTTTTCCACTCAGCTCTCCTCTGCTATCAATTATAGACAGATAAATTATAATTCAGTATTTTTTAACAGGGATAATGGAAATAAATCACAGTTCCATAATGTTTCAGTATTCTTGTAGAAATCAGTGAGGATATGTTTTAGAAAATCCTAACTAGTGTCAGAGCCCATTGTAAACATTTCCATTTATTTGTATTGGGATGTTGAGTGATGCTCGTCTTAGTTGCTGCTTTGAGCAACATGAGCTGTTTGTGTAAGAAACAGAAACAAAATAAACAGATAGAAACAAATAGAACAGCTAGAAAAAAATAGAAACAAATAGGAACAAATTAGAAACAGAAACAGATAGAAACAGAAACAGATCGAAACAGATTGAAACAGATCGAAACAGATAGAAACATAGAAATAGATAGAAACAAATAGAAACAGATAGAAACAAATAGAAACAGACAGAAACAAATAGAAACAGATAGAAACAGATTGAAGCATAGAAACAGATAGAAACAGCTAGAACAGCTAGAAACAAATAGAAACAGATAGAAACAGATAGAAACAGCTAGAACAGCTAGAAACAAATAGAAACAGATAGAAACAGATAGAAACAGATAGAACAGCTAGAAAAAAATAGAGACAGATAGGAACAAATTAGAAACAGAAACAGATAGAAACAGAAACAGATCGAAACAGATCGAAACAGATAGAAACAGATAGAAACATAGAAATAGATAGAAACAAATAGAAACAGATAGAAACAAATAGAAACAGACAGAAACAAATAGAAACAGATAGAAACAGATTGAAGCATAGAAACAGATAGAAACAGCTAGAACAGCTAGAAACAAATAGAAATAGATAGAAACAGATAGAAACAGCTAGAACAGCTAGAAACAAATAGAAACAGATAGAAACAGATAGAAACAGATAGAACAGCTAGAAAAAAATAGAGACAGATAGGAACAAATTAGAAACAGAAACAGATAGAAACAGAAACAGATCGAAACAGATCGAAACAGATCGAAACAGATAGAAACATAGAAATAGATAGAAACAAATAGAAACAGATAGAAACAAATAGAAACAGACAGAAACAAATAGAAACAGATAGAAACAGATTGAAGCATAGAAACAGATAGAAACAGCTAGAACAGCTAGAAACAAATAGAAACAGATAGAAACAGATAGAACAGCTAGAAACAAATAGAAACAGATAGAAACAGATAGAAACAGGTAGAACAGCTAGAAACAAATAGAAACAGATAGAAACAGATAGAAACAGTAGAATCAGCAGGGCTGGACAGGCTCGCTGCTCCCTCTGGCGGTGAGTCTGAAACCTGCAGGGAATCTGAGGAGAAACTACAACTCCATAATGTGAGAGGATTCTTCTAGAAATCAGAGGGGAGAGGTTTTAGAAAATATTCCTTCATTTACACAAATCTAAACTGGAGTCAGAGCCTGTTATGATTCCTTCCAGTGACTCTGTTGGCCTGGTGAGTGATGTTTTCTGAGTCCTGCTGTTTCTAACAACAATAATGATCAGAATAACTCACTGTAACTCACTGTTCATTTACAGCAGATCTCAAAGTGCAAAGAGGAAAGAACGTCAGATCAGAATTAGATCAGTACTCTGTATCAGAGTACTCCAGATGAAGTACTCGTACTTGTACTCAGTCACCATCTCAGCTCTCTACTGTGTCTCTAAGACCAGCAGGTGGCGCTGTTTCCTCATTTCTCAGCACCTGAGTCCACTGAGCTTCTCTTTCAGCCAGCAGCATTCAGCAGGTCAAGAGAAGAGAAGAGAAGATAAGAGAAGAGAAGAGAATAGAGCATTAGGTCTGAACAGATGGCTCCTGCTGTTTGTAGGAGACTGCTGACAGGCTGTTTGAAGTGCAGCGCTCTTTTGATAAAGTTCATATCTTTAACTTTCAGAGTCTGGCTCACCAAACTGTAAAAACATGGCTGTGCCGCACTGAAACCAACGAGAATCAGAAGGCAGAGCTGTAAAGACACACAGACTGACTTCCTCCACTGCAGAAAGGCTGGAACACACTCAGCAGGACGGACACTTCGTTTTCCTCAACCACTTTTTGTCTTTATTCAGTTTTTTTGGTTACAAAGAGCAAAAATCAAAACAGAGAAAATATAATATTCAGCTGTAACACTGTTCTCTTAAAAATCCAATTTTTCAGCAGTGAAGTAGAAAGTTTTAAGTCTGAGCTCTGAAATTATTTTCTTTGGCCCTAGGCTCATCAAGATCAGACCATGCAAACTTTGAATTCAAGCAAAATCTTTAACTAAACAATTAACAAAGTTGAAGTTACGAGGACAGAAGTGATAAGTAACAAAATGAATAATAACAAAATAAAGAAATATACAAATGAGCAAGAATTCGATTTTTGTTTTGTAGATTTGTTTAGCATTTAGCTGACAGTCTTATCCAGACCTGGGTCGGACCAAAACCACCAGACCGTCTCCTCTCTCCTCTCCTGTGTGGTAAAGTTGGTGGAGGTTCGGACCGTCACAGCCAGTCAGTACAAACACTCATGAAGATGAACGATAGACTCTTGCAAATCTTTTCACAAGTTTGCTTTTCCCAAGTCTACTGTCTGAAGCTTCACACAACATCACAATACATTTGAGGAACATAATGATCTATTGTAAAGAGATTTAAAAAGGGAAAAACGCTTTCCATCCTCAGATCTTCAGGCTGTTCAGGCAGCTCAAAAATAAAAGTTTCTCTGAAAGTAAAAGCCTGGTCTTCTCCTATTTTCAGTGTCTCTACCAACCAGTGGAAAGCCCTACAGCTATGAGCTGCCAACATGAGGAAAGCAGCCATGTTTTTGGCCTGACGATCATGTAGTTTTGAGTTTATCTAATGTGTTTTGAAAAGGTTTTAAGAACCGAAAGGTTGTAGAATATTCTGAACCCAGAGAAATATGTGATCCTTCAGTTTAAGTTAGGTGATAAATCACTGTATGTCTTTCAGTTTTTATTCATTTCTTTTTAGAGATTAATATTTAATAGTTTCTTTTTTTGTTTTCTTCACTTTCTGAATTGTACCCCGATGAATGTTGTTCTTACTTTCCTTTTTTAATTTCCAATGTCTCCAGTCTTAATGGGCACTTTGTAATTATCTGACATGTGGAAAATAAACATAAACTCCAAGTTCCTTTTGGGTTTCAAATGCAGGACAACTCCATACAACAACGTGTGGTAATATAAATTTACAATGCCGTGCCCATTTAACTGCAATACAATATTGAAATGTATATAAAAAACTTTTATTTTTGAAAAACTTTCAAACTCTGTCCCAGATTAAATAACAACTACAATAACAAAACAATATATATAGCCTTTATGGCCCGAACAAATGTAAATGTGTGAGTGTAACTCTGATGTCTCTTTCCTCTTCACAATCCCTGAAGGATTTCTCAACCTCTCCCACACTTCATACTGTAGATATTACTGTGCCAATAAATGGAAGTGAACTAATGGTAAAACTGAATCACCATGTATTAAAGTCAGACTGAAATTTAAACTGAAGATTATCATCAATATCTAAAACAATATTTAGGTCAGTAGTTAGGTGCATTGAGGTCACTGTTAATGTCTGTATTTCCTCCACTCTAGAGGCTCTTAGTCTGACAGGGAGTGTTGTCTTGGATTTTCATATCAACGAGTCATAACTGTGATTTCATGCTATGCAGCTTCACTGCTGACAGCTGATTGACTGCATTTTAGTGATGTTGCATCATGTGACAGCAACAACCTGGATGGACAGATATTCAACACCTGCATTACCACATGACAGACAGGGGGCGCTCTTTGCTTTCAGACAGAGAAGGAGAGGCAAGATTAGCTGGGAGTTTTAATAATGTCCATTATAACAAAATGTCCTGACTTCCTTTCAATAATATAAATGTTTTTCCTGCTGTGATTTCAGTCTGACTTTAAAGGGAACAGCTCTGTCACTGTAAAATCCTTCACTAAGGTGATGGACGGTTGTGTGAAAGCTGAGCGATCCATCTGGAAGTGAGATGAGCTCCTTGGAGATCCTACTCTGTTCCCTGGGCTCCTGCCTCTTCACCCGGCCCGCCTTCAGCACCGGAACCACCGAGGTTATAATAATCCAGCTCAATGTTCTCCTCTCTTCCTGGCTTCTGCCCCCTGGTGGCCTGGAGAGACACGACAGCAGCCATCTCTGTTACTGGATCACACCTCTCTTCTAGCTAAAAATATACAGTCTAACTACTTTATTTACAGTTTTTCTCAATCGTTTAGATGTGTTTTCCCAAGTGCAATTCCCAAAACAGTAAAAGTGTTTCTCACAACACTATACCACCCGTGCAAAAGAACCTAAAACACTCAAAACATGAACCACATACTGTACGTCAAAACACACAGTCGGTCAGTCACTACAACGCTGTCACCAAATGGATAGCACCCTTTGATCATTGTGTAAACACTGACACCAAAAATGCAAAGTATCTGCATCAAAACTGCGCAGACTGTGTAGCCTGCATACAGTGCCGTGAAAAAGTTTGTACACCGCTTGAATTTGTTGGGCTACAACATGATTTTACAGTAAAATGAGATTATTTGAATTTTTTTGAATTTCTTTACAATATTTTTATATTACAGTAAAGTAATGAGAAAATTCTATATATTTTTATGAAGTTGGCAAATTCAGATAAATGAAAAATATGGGTGCAAAAGTAAGTGCATCCCTTGTTTCATTAGAGCTGAATCGTGTCACTGACAATATTTGATCAACATTTCATATCTTGTGCTGCTCAGATCTCATATTCAGGTTGTAGCTATAGGTTGTAAACATTATTTCACATTCAAAATCATAGTTATTCTGCTTTTTCAGCCAACAGAAGCTGATAACATCTCAATGGAGTCTCAGTGGATTTCAGGATGTGGGATGATTCAGTCTCAGAAAACAGAGTATAGTGTGGGATGTGAGGTTCACTTATGGATGGCACTGGGCTCCAGATCTTCACGTTTCAAAGACAAAATAAATTATCATGCTCCCCTCACTATATCCGAAAATACATACAGGTGCACTTTCACTGGAGTTTATCTTCTCAGACATTGGACACGTCAAACTCCAGTGAAAGTCCATCCATATGCATTTCATTTTTACTGTAAAAAGTATTCATTTTTATGTATTTATTTTTCCTTAAAAATAAACTTACTAGGGAAGTGACCCACTGGAGTCACATGTCACACTGGCCTTTTTTGTACAAACACAATGCTTCTTGTACATAGTATTTTGCATGCAATGATTTACGCAATGAACAACTGTGTCAATGCGAGTGTGAGATGTACATAGCCAACTGACAAAAGTACAGTCTGTTTTGACCGGCATGACAGTTGCCTTTAGTGTTTTGCAAAATGTGCTTTAGCATTTGCATTTTGTGTGAACACAGTAGAGTTGAAATAGAGCTGTGGCCAACTGCGTTGTTGTTGTGGGGTTTTGAGGGACTATTTTGAGAATGAGGTTACCGTTTCAGGAAATGCATCTAAGCGATTGAGAAAAACTGTAACCCAATCCTCTACTGAATAAAGATGTTCAGTACCTTGCAGTAGAAACAGAGGGCAGTGACCAGCAACACCACAGCCAGCAGCAGGACAACTAGTCTGATGATGAGATCTGTTGGAGAGGCTGAAACAGATTCAGAATCATCACATCAGATCACCTGACATCATGAGAACAACAGCTCCCATTAAAGATAAAGTTTATGTTGCCCTCAACCCTTAAAATCACTAAATGAAGGTCACTTTAACATCTCTGTTTGATTCAGTTCTTAGAGAATATGGTAATCGGATCCACTCTAAAGATTATATTGATGTTGTTGGACAAAAGCCACATATCTGCAGAAAGTCAGTTTTCAGGAATTAAGTAAAGCCTGCTGATTCTCTCATTAACTCTCATGTCTTGTTGAAATGATAAAATGGATTGTTAACACTGTCACATATTCCTGTTGGATTCAGCTTCAGATTCTCCTCCAGGTTACCTGAGACAGTGAGAGAGAGGGGCTGGCTCTCAGAGGAGAAGTTATGAGAGAAAACAGAGATGTGATAAACACAGCTGTAGATCCCTTGGTGGGCGTGTTCTGCAGCAGGAAACAGGAAGGTGGCAGAGTGATTGACAGCCGGCAGGGTGTGGTTGTGTGCTGTGTTGGAGGCGGTGGAGGTGAGGTGGAAGGAGCCTCCTGGGTACTGTGGCTGGATGGAGCAGCTGATGGTGAAGCTGGAGCCCCTGAACACCTGAAGCCCCTGCTGCTGGGCCTCGGAGACCCCGTCCATGGAGGGAGAGAGAGAGATGATTGGCTGAACCAGCAGATCTGTAAACACATAGAGAGATGATTGGCTGAACCAGCAGATCTGTAAACAGATAGATGATGAAGACTTGAGAATACATGTTATTGATATCCTAATGCCTCCTTACTCAGTGAGAAACTGACTGTTTTCTCCTCATCTGTTTTGTCAAAGTGATGAACGCTGATGGTTGAAAGGCAACAGGATTTGTCTGTCAGCAGCCACCGTACAAGAGAGAGAACTGCTACATTAATATGTAAGGGACAGAGCGTTTTGTATTGGGGTGGGGGGCCGGGTTCATTTCATTATATATATACTAACTATATAAACTGAGTAGTTTTTTTTCCTCTCTCTATTATCTCCCATGAAAAGTTTAAATCCTCTGATGTATTTCCACAGTCAAAAGCTCCTACTGTCTGTTCTACTGCAGGTTTGAACTCATAGACTCCCATTGTTTTCCAAAATACATTAAAAAGCTCAGAGACAAACTGCTGCCTTGACTAACGTAATACATTATTATGTTAACAGCTCCACTATAGCAGTTAGGGGGGAGCTGCCTTGCTGAAGGGCACCACAGTAAAAGAGGGGGATTTGAACCAGTGAGCTTCCAGCAACAAGCCCACTTCTCTTCCCTTTAGGATGCCATTGTCCTGGATAACTTTACAGTTCAGTCCAATGTAAACCACTGACTGTCACTGTGACAGAGGAAGGAAGACACTGGAAACATTACTGTCATAGTTGATGTCATTGATGGTGTTACCTGAGCAGGTGATCTGCAGGCTGGAAGAGGAAGAGTGAGACTCTATTAGTACACACTCCCTCAGTGTAGATCCAGACTGAAGACAGGAAGGATCAATCCTCCATACAGATCTTGATGAGGAATCCTTTCTCCTTCCTGTTGAAACAGCAGAGCCACAGTCCAGCTGTCTACACACTGCAGCTGCTGACTTCAGGTTCCACTCAGAGTCCCAGTCATCCACTGGTCTCCAGTCTCCATGGTGTTTCATCTCTAGTCCACCAGCACAGCGACTGGCTCTTCCCACCATCCTGACATCATTAGACTCTGAACAGAAACAAGAGAGTAATTAGTAAAAGAAGTAAAGTCACTTTGATTAGAACAGAAATGAAGCCAAATCCAAGCTGCAGCTCCTCTTCTACCTGAGCAGGTGAGTCCAACAGCTTTGCCAGGTGAGCAGGTGTTTCTAGCTGAGCCTGAGCTTCCACAGACCAGTCCAGACTCACTGCCTTCACACTGGAACTCTTTGGTCCACATTGGAGCCTCCACTTCTCCATAGAGCGCCCCCTGGAGGACTGAAGGAGCCTCACAGCCAAGCTCCCTACAGACCACCTCTGCATCCTGCTGGTCAAAGTCAGCTTCACACACTGAGGACCATAGAGAGAGAGAGAGAGAGACAGAGAGAGAGGAGAGAGAGAGAGAGAGAGCCAGTTAGCCTCCCTAAGCCAGGTCTGCTGTGCTGTGAGACAACTTGAAGAAGCCAACAAGGTGCTGAGAGAGGAGCTGCACTGGGTCAAACAGGAACTGACCAAGAAGGAGGAACATGACCATGAAATGGAGAGACAGCTGGAGGAGATGAGAGCCATACTGGTCTCCAACGCCCCTACTACCAACACTACTGACTCCACCACCCAGACACACACTTCTACATCTAGCTCCCAAATCACTCCTGGTCACAAAGTCTCACACACCACCGGTGATGATCCTGACACCACATCTGACTCAAGACAAACTCCAACAAAGCCCACAGCCATGCAGAGTGGGACAGAGGCAGAGCAGCAGAGGAAGGACCACATTGTCATACTGCGTGACTCAAATGGAAGGCATCTGGACGCAAGACGTCTGTTCCCCAGGAGAGCTGTGAGAAAGATCTGGTGTCCAACAACGCACACAGCCCTTGGAATCCTGTCAGAGAGAAGACTAGGAGAATCGTCCCACATCATCATCCACACCGGGACCAACGACCTCAGCACCAGAAGGATCCACGAAGCCCCTGCAGACGACTTCCACCGGCAGGTTCCAGGCCTTCCACCCCTTCTCCTGGCTCTCGAAGATGAGGGACTGGTATTTCTTGAGCTTCCGCTCGTGTGCCTCCTCTATCCTCTCTTCCCAGGGCACTGTCAGCTCGAGAAGGACCACCTGCTTGGTACATCTGGACCAGAGGACAATGTCTGGTCTGAGGCTTGTGTGGATTATCTCCTCCGGGAATTTGAGCTGCTTCTTGAGGTCTGCCCACATCTCCCAGTCGCCTGCCGTGGCCAGGATCCCTTTGCTCCTCGTCTCCGTTGCAACACTCTCTCCTGGCCTGAGAAACTGAATGAAACGGGGGCCACTAGAAAGTTGTTTCAGCTTCTTTCTTGCTTGTTCCAATCCCATGGCCAACTTGGTCAGGATCTGGTCGTGTCGCCACCGGAACTTTCCATCTGCCAGGCTTGATCGGCAAGATGAGAGAATGTGCTCCAGGCTGGCTGGCCTGCCACACGGTATGCAGCCGGGGCTCTCTGCCAACCCCCATGTGTGGAGGTTTGTTGGTGTGGGCAAGACATCGTACACAGAACACAGCAGAAACTTGATCCGGTGCCCTTCCATGCGCCACATGTCTTGCCATGTCAGTGCCCTCCCTTGCACGCTCTCCCACCATGTCCAGCTGCCTTGTTTGTTCATGGCTACAGCCCTGACATGCCGATCTTCCTCCTCTGCCTTCCGGACCTCCCTCTGCACCATTCCACGCCGCTCCTTTGGGTTTGCCTGTTCCAACTTGCCCTGGTGGTACATCCCAGGCCGAGCCTGCCCTGGGCCACTGACCCAACGATGTCGGCATGTTGCAGGTGTTCCTCTGCTTCCTTAAGTGCTCTGATGGCTGACCACTTGCAGCCCGTCTTGATTTCAACGCCTGCTTGCCGCACTCTCACATCCTTGCTGTCCCGGAGCATCATGGCCTGGCGTGCTTTTGTTGCTTTGTACTCCTCAACCACCGATGTTAATGGTAGTTGCAGCTTACTGCCTGTGGTATACAAGCCAATGGAACAAAAGCTTTTTGGGTCACCAAGCCATCTCCTTAAAAAGGTATTCATCTTATTTTATCATAAATTGTCTGATCTGGATCTGTCCATGTTGCATGTTATTGGCTATTTGTTACAAACCCTGTCTCTTTCATGTGAACGCGCTCATAGCTGGATAGGTAAATCCTGGGTTGACAGAGCCAGTTGATAACCAGCTATGTGAGACCGGTTATCAGGGAACACCAA
Organism: Centroberyx gerrardi; assembly: GCF_048128805.1. Classification (NCBI taxonomy): domain Eukaryota; kingdom Metazoa; phylum Chordata; class Actinopteri; order Beryciformes; family Berycidae; genus Centroberyx; species Centroberyx gerrardi. The sequence goes on from NC_136002.1 coordinate 34,773,327, forward strand.
TGTTAGGTTTAGTGAAGCCGGCTAACTCAAAGATAGCCTGACTTTGTTGAAGTCGCTTCGTGAGACAGACCTTTGGTCTATATATTGGGAATGGTCGCATAATCGGTGACTCTCTGCACTGTTAGAAGAAAGTGTTTTGAAACCCAAAAAGTGGTGGCAACTTTGCTGCCACCATTATAGTGGTTAAAACCCTGTTTACACTGGTGTTTCAAGACTGCATAGAGTGTTACAAAACACCCTCTCGTGACTGTTTTGAGATCCGAAAATGGTGCTTTGAAGCACTCAGGTCACAGAGTTTTCAAACCTGATTTGGGGCATGGATACACCAGTGAGATAAGTAGTTTGAAACACATTTCAGAGATTCAAACTCTTTTTTTCAAGGATTGGAGACACCCCTGACTATAGAGATTCGAAAGACTGCACAGTGTTTTGAGAACTTTTTTTCCGCAACTCCAAACACTACTAGGTGTTTTGATGCCTTACTTTCATGGACTTCAAACACCACTACGGTGCTTCAACAGCTGACTGTCACAGAATCCAAACCCCACTATGGTGTTTTGATTGCTTACTCAACGGCACTCCAGACACCACTATGGTATATTTAATCCACTTTCACATGGGACAGAAAAATATTATTTTTCCAGGCATTTTTATTTATGCTTCATTTATGATTCATGCTGTCACAAACAAATCTTCTTAGTTTCATCAACAAACAATCAGCAGCATACAAGATATCGTATAGGGCAATCCTTAGCCCAATCAGTACAATTTTGAAAATGCCCACATGAAGCAATGAAATACATCATATGTCCCTAAGTTTCATAAAAATTAATAACTTAAGTCCCAGATATTGTGTGACAATTATACTGTAGACAATTAAATAAACATTGTAGCCCCCCTTTGCTCCCCCTTTGGCCCCTTTGGTTCAGTGGAATCCAAAATATTGTGCATGATGGACAAACAGATGGACAGATGAATGGACAGAGACTGATCCATAGTTCCTCATCTGGAGTGGGGGGTTTGTACTAAAAAGGGGATAAGACTTGAGTGGGATAGGTTGTAGGTGGCAAGTTAGAGGGTGGGGTGGGGGTTAGATCTTACACTGTTGTTCTTGAAGGTTAAACGTTTGGTGGAGATGTTTATGTTATCTTTATTATTTAGTAGTTGTATCTGTATACATTTAAATGTGCAGTTGCACATTTTGGGATACTGCTGCCACAAAATGAAGTATGAGAAAGCAAGAGTAGTGAGGGAAATACAGTTTTATTTGTGGCTACTATGTAAAATCTTTGCACTATAAGACTGGGCCAATGGTTGAAATATAGGGAGTTAGGGCCAGTTGAAACATCTTGTGGGGTTGATGTTTCCTGAAAAGGAGAAAGAACAAATATCATTATAGCTATGGTATGGTTACGCAGACGATACTCAAATTTACATACCAATTAGACCTGACGACCGTTCACAACTTACAAACCTAGAATTATGCTTTTGCATTTGCTGTCACAAATGTCACAAAACTTCTTGCGACTAAATGCCAACAAAACTGAGATGCTAGTGTTGGCCCAAAAACCCAACTGCCTCTTGTTGCAGACCTTACTTTTAATTTTGGGGATTGCTTAATTATCCAGAGTTCCACAGGTAAAAACCGTGGCGTTACATTCGACATACCTCTCTCATTTGATGCTCACATTAAGGAAATCACTAAGATAGCATTTTCCACCTTTGCAATATCTCGAAAATTCGTTCCCTGCTAAATACGGCGGATGCTGAAACCTTAATATACGCTTTTGTTTCATCAAGACTCGATTATTGTAATGTCTTTCTCTCTGGCCTACCTAAATGCAGTATTAAAAATCTACAACTTGTGCAAAATGCTGCCACCAGAATACTAACCAGAACTAGAAAATTGGATCACATTACTCCAATCCTGACCTCCCTTCACTGGCTCCCAATTCAAGCCAGATCTGACTTTAAGGTGCTTCTGTTAGCATATAAATCGCTACATGGGCTTGCACCATCATATCTATCTGACCTCATCATCCCTTATATTCCCCCTCGTGCCTCCGATCGCAGGATGCTGGCTACCTTACTGTCCCTAGAATCAAGAAAAAATCAGCAGGCAGTAGAGCGTTCTCCTACCGAGCTCCTGTCTCTGGAACGAGCTATCTATTATAGTCAGGGAAGCAAATTCTGTCGAAATCTTCAAATCTAGACTCAAAACCTATTTATTCTCGCTATCATACGACCTACAATAGCACCGTTGGCTTGGGATCGACAGAGTCTATTCTCTTACCTTAGCTTAGACAGTATTTATATAGGAATTTGCCGTTGGGAACATAGCAGAGGGCTGCCTCCTGGTTACACTGTGTCTAATCACTTTCTATCTGCTGTCTGTACGAGTGTGTCTGTGGCCAAATATGTCTGGGTTTTGTGCTGCATTTGCACAGCTCTGTGTGTGTGTGTGTGTGCGGCTGGTTTTCTCCCCTTCCCAGACTCCAGTGCAGTGTTTCCACCTGCCAGTGGACAGGTGTTGCTCCAGCCCTGGCGGTCGTCGGCACCAGCCTTGGTCCCACCCCTGATGCTGTTCCCTTATGGACGTGTCTCAACGACTTTGTTGTTCTGTGCGCAGCCGTTTTCTCTCCCCTTTTCAGACTCCGGTACAGTACAGTAGCCCCATCCCTGATGCTGCTCCCACCTGATGTGTATCTGACCCTGTGTGTTCTGTGTGCAGCTGTTTTCTCCCCTTCCTCTGTGCGTGCGTGTGTGTCTGTGTGTGTTGTGTGTGTGTGTACGCGGCTGCATTTCTCTCCTCTACTCTGATTCTACTCTTGTCTACCTTGTGTTTTTCTCTATGCTTGTCCTATATCTTTTTGTTCACCACTGACTGGGCCTCATTCACGAAACGTGCGTACAATCAGATTTGATCTTAAAGTGTACTTACGAACCTTTCCACAAACATTTCGGCATTCATCATTTTTTTTCTTACCTGAATTTGTTCTTTGGTACGATCAAAATCTACGTGTGTTTGGAAACATGCGTGGGGGCATTACGCATGAAGTGGTTTCTACTTCTAATCTATTAAAGCAGTCCCAGACCTCATATTAACAACAAAATGTGTTTCTATTTGTAAGCCTGGTGATAATAACCATATTACCAAAGCTATAGGCCGATATGAACAAATTCATAGGCAATTCTATTCAATTGTAAACATAAGTGATTAAAGTGATTAATTATTATCGTATATATATAATCATACATATTATATTATTTATTGATCAATACAGTTCTATCTTATCTTACCACAGGAGAAACAGACTGCGCATCAAAGCGCTTTCCCTATTTAAATCGCGAACAGTAACACACCATAAACATTCAATTAATTTGTGACGCCAAATCTAAACCTCCTACATGTGGTTTCCCCTGTCCAGGAGGGAGCCACGACTCGTTGGTGCTGCAGAACAGCAGGGTGTCGTGCGTCTTGAGCAGGTGCTGCTGGAGACGCACGGCGCATATTGGACTGAGTGTAAGTTAAATTAACCAGTCTCAAGACTAACTAGTTTTTCTCTAGGTGATAGAGGTTCTGCCTTGACCACATTGCTAAAGCCACAACTGATAAACCTTCAGACCCCTCAGCAGCGATCATATAATTATCATATGCGCACTCGCTCCGCCACAGAGCGAGCGCAGCATACTGAGCTGGAAGGCTGTTGGATGTGCTTGGACACCACAGGAAGAAAGCTCCTGTCAATAGCTACAATTACACCAGTGTCCAACTCCGCTGATGACTGGACACCTGACAGCACAGTCTCCATATTATTCCCCCAATCCTTTTGACAGCGCCCTGCCGTCCGCCTGTAGCTAATAAACTGCATCTATTTGGAATTAGACTAACCCTAACCTAACTTAAGTCAAACCGTTTCTTTTTCATTTAATTCAAGGTGTGTGTTTCTGATGTTGCAGCATTGACAGCATCAGTAATTTCTTGCCATGTTTTTTTTTTCTCAGTTGCTGTCACTCCACCGCTTACACTTTTAAAAAGTTCACTCCCGACAACACTTCTATTTCAGAGTTTGAATTTTTCTTCTTGGGTCTGTTTGCCATTCTCCACCACTCCAGTAACGCTTTCCATTTGCGCACGACCCTTCAGACAGCAGGCCTTTTATGGAGCGCATCCAATTAAGGAACGAGTGGCATTCATCATCAGATACACCTGGAATATGCAAAAATGGAGACTCTGCGCATGCTTCATGAATCCCACGTTGGTTTTGCATAGGCATGTTTCTTAAGAACAAAAGTAAGAACAATTTAAGAAAAGTTTTGTGAATGAGGCCCATTGTGTTTAATTAGATCTAGCTGGGCCCATTCTCTGTAAAGTCCTCTGAGACATGCTTGTGATGAAGGGCTATATAAACAAACTATAGATAAGATAAGATAGCACTTTATTAATCCCCTTGGGGAAATTCATCTTATCTTATCTTATCATAGGAGAGAAGAGTAAGTCAGATATGCTATGGCCAGGGCCATACACATTAAAGGCAGATACTGAGAGAGAGAGAGAGAGAGAGAGAGAGAGAGAGAGAGAGAGAGAGAGAGAGAGAGAGAGAGAGAGAGAGAAATTCAGTTATGAAGGGATACTGGTTAACTGAGGATGAATGAGTTTGACTTGACACGACCAAGAAGCAGCTAATTTCTGTCCTCTCCGTTCCTTCTGTCCCTCTGATGGACACTGTTGACCTCCTCAGTCAACAGTGTTGAGGTCTGTGGCTGAGGGAGGACAGATGATGGACGCAATCACTCACACACACATGCACACCAGAGTTAGTTATGATTCCACTTATATTCTTCTTGAATCTACAAAGGCACATACATGATAACTATTACAGTAGAAGCTGAAACACTGAAGTTCTAACAGTAGCTACTGACACAAGCCACTGCAGTATTACTGCACGGACTCAGCAGAGGCTACATTTGGCAAACTACTGTTTAGCTATTAGCAAAGCACAAACGTGATAGAACAAGACTAAGGTTAACTGTTTTAAGATGTCAATAACAGTTTACAAGCTTAGCTAGCAAATATCAGCTAGCTAGCTTTAGGCTAGCTATAAATAGCTATTCAAACTACAGAAGTTGGATATCTTAGATATTATTCAGATACAAAATGTAATAAAACAGAAATCACCCAAAATCATGTCTCCAGCAACCTACTGTACCACTGCAGCATGTTTGTCCAATCCAACGTTAGCTGTGGGTAAACTTAGCCTCTGTAGCAGCATAGCAGGAAGCAGAGAACAGAGCAGACTGATCTCACAGAAAAACATTAAATGAACAGGACTTGTTAACAGGAAATTACGTGTTGGTGGAATGTAAAGTGTTAAATTTATGTGTTCCCAGCATGATATGGTTACGTGAAGGAGACAGACTATAAACAGGAAGTAGTGTGACATTGAAGCACGGTGGCCAGTAAGGTGTTGAGGCTGGGGTGGTGGATGGGTGTATGAGTTTGACCGGGGTTCGATTCCCAGTGTTTTCAAAGGACATTTCAGCTCTAAGTCACATTTTAATTTTTAACGAATGCTTTCCTTATTTAACCATGACCAAACCATTTCCTTAACCTTAACCAAGTTGTTTTAGTTGCCTAACCATAACCTTAACCCAAAACTTAACCAAACTTGTTTTACTTGCCTAAATTTAACCAAAGTCGTTTTACTTGCCTAAATTTAACCGTTAACCAACTGGCTTTGTCAACCCAGGATTTACCTATCCAGCTATAAGTGCGCTCACATGAAAGAGGCAGGGTTTGTAACAAATAGCCAATCACATGCAACATGGACAGGTCCAGATCAGACAATTTGGATAAGATAAGATGAAAGCATTGATCCCCGTGGGGAAATTAAGATTGTTGCAACAGCAAAAGTAGGCTAACAGGCTATGATTCACCAGGGAGAGGGTCCTACTAAACACTGCATACTAACGCATACTACCGCATACTGCCGCATACTACCGCATACAACCACAGAATACCGCATAATACCACATACTACTGCATATAACCGCATACAAACGCATACAACTATACAGCTGCATAATACTGCATACAACCACATACTACCGCACACAACCGCATACTACCGAATACAACTATACAACCGCATACCCACGACCCCTCCCACCCTGGACACAAACTTTTTGAAACACTCCCCTCTGGCAGGAGGCTGCGGTTCATCAGGACCAAAACCTCACGCCACAAGAACGGGCAGTGGTGGCCTAAAGGTTAGAGAAGCGAGCTTGTTACCAGAAGGTCGTCGGTTCAATACCCTGGACCGGCAGGATAAATCTGGGTGGGGAAAAGTGAAAAGCAGCGCTTGCCCCTCCCTCATTACCACCATAGAGGTGCCCTTGAGCAAGGCCCTTAACCCCAACTGCTCCAGTGGAGCTGCTCAGTGGCCAGCAGATCAGACTGTGGTTGTACTGTTCAGCTTCCAGGTGTGAATGTGTGTGTGAATGTGATCTGGGCGTTCCTGAAAAAGAGAGAATTGCTCTCAGTGAAACTCCCCCAGAATAAATAAAGGTGAAGAAAAAAAAAAAGAACAGTTTCTTCCCATCTGCAGCTGGCCTCATCAACAAGCCCCGGGACCCCCACTGACACGGACCCTTATCCCCTCTCCCATAGGCACTGCACATTACATTCATGTAGAGTCTCCATATCTGACTCAATGCGTTACATTAATGCACATCCTTTTGGACATCCTTTTTGATCTCTGTACAGTGAACATATTCTCTATACTCCATACTGTTAACCTTTGCATATTCTCTGGTCAATATTTTGCACATTCCTGCACAAACTGTACATCTTTTTCATTTCACTTTAAAAAACAGATATATTGCACATATTTTTTATTATATTTTTTACTATATATTTTTTCATATTCTGTATTATTTATGGTTCTTGACTTTCTTGACTTGCAGTACTTCTTCCTCCTCCTCCTCCCCCATACTAAAAACAGGAGTGAAAGGCCCAGGTCAGGGATTCCCACCCCCCCCCCCTCCCCTAACCCTAACCTATCCCTATTATTTTTCTCCATGTTTATGTTTATTGTATGCACCTACATACCAAGGCAAATTCCTTGTATTGTGAAAACTTACTTGGCAATAAACCTGATTCTGATTCTGATAATATTACTAACCCTAACCCGCATACAACCGCATACTACCGCATACTACCGCATACAACCGCATAGAACCGCATAGAACCGCATACAACTATACAACTGCCAACAACCTGTAGGCAGCAGTAGGGTTCACCATCTGCTGTAGGGCGAAGTGTGGAAGGGTTAAGAACAGTACAGCGCTTCAGAGTAACATGAGACATAGTCAGTAGAACATTTTGCCAGTGTAGCATCTTTGCAAGAGTCTGAGCAGTTTTAGCCTGAAGGATGTGAAAATGGACAGCATGCGGTACATGAACAGTTAAAGGACACATAGCAACAATGTCAGCAGTTGCAAGGACAGCTTCAGTAGCTGCAGCAACACATCTGAGGCACGGGACCATTGCTCTTTCAGTGGTAGACAAATGTTTAGAGAAATAGCCAACAGGGTGTTGTTTGTCACCATGGGACTGAGTCAAAACAGCTGACATGAACCCATCTTGTTCGGAGAAGAACAGATTGAAGGGTTTGTTATGATCAGGGAGTCCTAAGCAGGGAGAACCAGAAAGAGCCAATTTCAAGTCAGTAAATGCTTTGTCAGCCTCAGTAGTCCAAGTCAGGGGGTCAGTCATGGCCAAATGTTTACCACCGAACGTGATGTCATAAAGTGGTTGAAATATCTCTGCATAGTCACGTGTCCATGGGCAGCAGTAGCCTACAAGACCCAAAAACGACATCATTTGCTGTTTTATTTGAGGTTTTGGTACCTTCAAGATTGCTGTAATGCGTTCAGGACCAAGTTTACAACCGCCAGGTGTGACTATATGTCCTAGATAGCGTACGGACTGTGAAACCAGCTGGATTTTGTCTTTTGAGACCGACAGTGTCTGTTTTGCAGGCCTGCTCTGAGGGAGAACACAACAAAGATCATCTACATATTTTATCAATGTACTACCACAAGGGGGTTCCCAACCTGAGAGGTTCTCAGCTACAGCCAGAACAAACAGTGGGGCTGCTTGAGAAAACCTGTGGCATACGGGTCCACATGTAGCGCTTACCATTGAAGGTGAAAGCAAACCAGAACTGGGAGTCAGGGTGCACAGGAATGCTAAAAAATGCATTGGCCAGGTCAATCACAGTAAACCAACAAGAGTCAGATGAGACTTGAGACATTAGAGTTACCACATTCGGAACTGTGGGTGCTGGGTGTTGGATAGCATCATTTATGGCTCTCAGATCCTGGACAGGTCTCCAACCGCTATTAGGCTTTTTAACAGGCAAAAGGGGGGTGTTGCAAGGAGAGTGAGGGCATTCCACAATGGCACCTTGTTTTATCAATGACTCAATGACAGGACCAATTCCCTCTACAGCCTCTGGGCTTAGGGGATATTGCCTCTTGCATGGCCTAAAAGAGGTTTGGGTTCTACCACTACAGGGGTTGCATTTTTCATACGGCCAAAATCAAATTTGCTAGTAGCCCATACTGTAGGTCAGGGTAGGAATTTCACGGCAGCCATGACGGCCATGGCCATCGTTGCCCCTCGCTCTGGCCGTGATGCCCGTACGCCCCTACGGCCACCATGGCATTTGTGCCCTGCTACTGTCAGAGTCAGAGGAATAGAATGGTATAAGGCTCATTGGTGTCAGTACTTCGATACAGCCACCAGATGGCGATGAAGAGCCAGAGCTCCCACCATAGAGCTCCAGTCTGTCTGGACTGAAATGGCTGGTGAAAATCCCCAGAAGATCGCTATGAGTCAGAAACAAACTTACGGTAGAAACGTGAGTAACTAAAATCTGCCGTTTTTGGCAAAAATAACATAAGCCTTGGTGAAATATTTTGGCAAGAACATAGATTTTTGTCAGTGACTGTAAAATGTGAAGTTTGACTGCTACGTTTCCCCAGAAATGGCGGACGTTGTATCGTTCCAATCGTGGTGCATTTAGGGTAATTGGAAAGCTTGGAATTTCTAGTTTCCAGCGATACCAAGCAAGCATGTTATTGTAGACTGACGAGAAAATTATCCCGAATCTTTTGATCACAACTTGCTCTTATATTTACAAAGTTTATATTTGTACAACTTTATTGTTAAAATACCTCATAATAAGACATAGTTTGGAAAACATACAATTGGTTTACGGATTCTGAAAGCTGAAGACCCCTTGTTTTCAAAACAGTATAACATTCATATCTTCTATAAATAGACCATCTTCCATCGCGATTTTTCGTAACTATGCCACGGGGGTAGACCTGGTACCGGGTCCGTCGGGTTTAACAGGTTATTTGTAGGCTCCAAATCCTCTTATTTCACTCAATGGCCCCTAAAAAATGGTGTGACACCGAAGGCCAAATGGCCTTGCCCCTAAAATGATGAAATTCCAAGCCTGGTGTAGGTGGAACTATGGAAAGCATATCCTCTTCTCCAGCTGTTAAAGGCATGAGAAAAGAAGAGGGAGTGGTGTTTAACTCATGCAAATGTCGGGGTATGTGAAAAAGAACATTGCTATCTACATGCTCTGTTAGATCACAGGAATAACTATCATGTACTATCATAGTGAAGATTCCTAGTGTGTGAGAGGAGACAACAATGCCATCCGGACTGCAGTGCATATTTATTCCCAAAGCACACATGAGATCACGCCCCAACAAATGAACTGGACAGAAATCTGTCAATAAGAAAGGATGATCTCCTGTGTAATCAGAAAGGGGTTCAGAAATCTGTTCTAACACTGGGACTCCTGATGAGCCAACTGTTTTGAGAAATTTCATTGATGTAGGTGCATTGGGGATTAATTTGGACTGCACAACGGAAACATCAGCACCAGAGTCAACCAAAAAGGGCACCACTACATTTCCTACTTTCAGATTTAATTTAGCTCTTCCTGTTTCTGTAGGTCTAATTTAGTATATTGACATAAGTTATAATAGGTTCAGTGTCTATCTGTTCATCTGAGCTATGCTGTATACCTATCTGACCTGTCGCCGCTGTCTCCTATGGGTTAGCTGGCTGGAATCCTGCAGCATTCACAGACAGTCCTGAAAGGGATGCATGTGGCCAGGATCCATCAGATGCATACCCACGTCTTTGTAGGCCAGATGGCGGTTAGACAGACAGTCACGAGCCATGTGGCCATACCCTTCGCAGTTGTAGCATTGGACGCGTTGCTGGTTAGGAGGCTGTGTGGATGGTTGTCTTCCATAGCCTCTTCCTCCAAGTCCTCGTCCACTACCGCGTCCTCTGCATGCTTCACTGCCCCGATTTCCAGCCTGTTGATAGAACATTAACTGAGCAGATTGGAGTTTCTTACTGTGTTTCTGCTCGATGTCAGTCTGGTTCCTCTCAGCGTGGAAGACATGAGCCCAGACTTCGCTTAGGGGTTTGGTCCCCCCAGGTGATGCACATGGCCACGGTTTGGCTCTTCAGAGTTGAATGGAGGCCTTGTATCAACGCATTCTTCAGCAGGTTGTCATAGGCTTCATTATCCTGGTCAACACCAGAGTGAGCAGCAAACACAGATTCCATTCTAACACGGTAATCAGTGGCAGACTCACCATCATTCTTCTTGGTCCTGTTGATTTCACGCCAACTGGTGCATAGGGGAAAAGCGGTTTTCACAGCAAAGTAGAGCTCATTCATCTGGTCTCTGTATTCCTGGAAGCCTGGACCGTAGTTTGTATCCCAGCTGGCTGGCTTGATGTTTGCCCATCTTAACAGGAAACACCTACGGCATACTGCTTCTACCTCTTCCAATGTAGGGTTATACATTGTCAACAACTGTTTCAATGCAACTTCCCATTTCTCACCTCCAGTTTTGTGGAGGTCCGGCAGTTCTTTGGCAACTTCCTTCAGTTCATCAGGTTGCCATGGCCTGTAGACCACCACATGCGGTTGCCAGAAGCCTTGGTTTCCGTCTGCAGGTTGTGGCTGCGGGTTTGGGAACATCATCATAAGCATCTGGGTCACCGTGTTTGTCTCCTGCTTAGTTGTCATGCTGCAAGTCTGTGGGCGGTGAGGAGGGAAAGAGGTGGAGCCTGCATAGAAAGTAGGTGGTGAAGGCCCTGATGAGGATTCCTCCTTCTTGGGATCAGGCCCTCCCATTCCCTGTAGGGGCGGATAGAGTCCAATGGGAGTCGGTGGTGGGGCCTGAGATGTAGGAGGAACTGAGGCTACTGCCTGCAGGGCCACATCACCGTCGTCATCATCCTCGTCATCAATACCATTTCCTGAGGATGGAGTTGTACGGGATAGAGCATACAGGGGAGGCAGGTCCCTATCTCTGTCCCTACTTCTCTTTTTCTTTCTTCTGAGATTCACTTCCTCTGTCTCCTTTGAAAGCATCACAATAGCTGTGGACTTTTCTGCTTTAGTCTCTGCTTCTCGCTCCCACTTTTGGAATGCATGCCAATTCACCTTCTCTTTACTTCTTCCTTTCCCTTTTTTCTTCTCCTGCTCTTCTCTTTCCTCTAACATTGTCCTACATCTAGTTAAGCAATTTACGCTCAGAGTGCCTTTTATGGGGAAAATGCCTTCAGTGATGTAGCGCCAGAGTGGAACATCCTCAACTACGCTTTTGCCCCATTTATTTGCCATTACTTTGACAGGACCCATGAGTGGGTCAGAAAGTTGTTCTAATTTTCCTGTTTTGTTTCCAATCTCGCTCGCAGTTGTGGTTTATCCCTAGGCAAGAACCAGTATGAGGTTGGTGTGGCCACCTAGGGGCTCTTCTCATTTTCTCATAACCCTGGATGAGTGGACCATACAACAATATCTCCTATAGCAAATATTACTATATCAAAGTTTTTTACACTGAATATCACAATAAGCGCCTATTTTCTGAATTATATTTGCTGTTGGCCACTAAAAAGGTGATGTCTCTTATATATACTCTATTTATTCTGATATCTTAACAACTACTTCACTATATTCTATTATAGACCCATCACTCTTTTCACAACATCATTCACACAATGCCAATGGAATGTACCATGATATCAGCCAGGTAGTTTGTACAACACTTTCGTTCAGAGCAACGTACCCTTTGTGTGGATAAATACCCACAGGACACTGATATCACAGCGGTAGAATTCCTGCCCCTGTCTCTGACATTTTAAGCCAAGCCTCTGATGCAAAATGTGAGGAATTTGCTAACTTTTTTAAAAACAAAATCACAACTATCAGGGCTAGTATCGCTTCAGGTGCTGGTAATTTCAATAACCAACCTTGTAAAAGGCAAACATCCATGAGGGCATTTTCTAGTATTTCTGTTGCAGAACTTAATAAGATTGTAATAGAGAGTAAATCTTCCACCTGCTCTCTTGACCCTGTCCCTATTAAATTTTTAAGAGGGTTTTCAATAGTGTTTCAAACTCTGCTCTGAAAATCATTAAAACATCACTTGAGACTGGGGTTTTTCCTGTGTTGCACAAGGAAACTGTCTTGGTCCCCTGCTTTTCTCACTATACATGCTTCATTAGGTAATATTATCAGAGAACATAATGTCAATTTCCATAGCTATGCTGATGATACACAACTATACATTTCTGTAGAGCCAAATCATGCAGATGCCTTGAGCTCCCTCACTACTTGTCTATTGGCTATTAATGATTGGATGAACACAAATTTCTTAAAACTGAATGAAGATAAGACAGAAATACTTTTGGTCGGCCCCAAAGCCAAAAGAGAAGAACTCTCCACACGACTTGGGAACCTGAATCCCTCGATCAAATCAGAAGTAACAAGCCTGGGTGTTATCTGAGATTCTGATCTAACTTTTAATTCCCATATAAACAAGGTGACCAGAACAGCATTCTTTCATCTTAGAAATATTGCCGAGGTGTGGCCCTTCCTAACCCAGAAAGATGCTGAAAAGCTAACTCACGCGTTTGTTACAAGTAGACTGGACTACTGCATCGCCCTTTTTACCGGCCTCCCTAAAAAGTCTATTGAGAGGCTTCGGCTTATCCAAAACTCTGCAGCTAGACTTTTAACAAAAACAAGGAAGCGAGAGCATATCACTCCAGTTTTTACTACATTGCACTGGCTCCCAGTGTCCTTTAATTGATTTTAATGTTCTTTTACTTGTATACAAAGCTCTTAATGGCTTAGGACCAGCCTACATTACAGAATCCCTGCTGTTCTATATTCCATCAAGAGCCCTCAGGTCTTCTACTGCTGGTTTGTTAGAAGTACAAATCCCTACTCAAAAGAAGATTGGGGATGCAGCCTTTTTTAACTATGCTCCTAAACTGTGGAACACCCTCCCAAAGAATATTAGAGAGGTGGGCTCTGTAAGCATTTTCAAACAACTGCTAAAAAGTTATCTTTTCAGCTTAGCTTTTAAATAGCCTTCATTTTAACTGTTTCTGTTCAGGATCCCAACAGAGCTGACACGGGCAAGAACAAATTTTCATTGGTTTTGTCCGGGTAATGCTTACTTGCACGAGTGAACACTATATGTGGGGGGGACAGAGCTTTACCCTGTATGATTCTCATCCATCTGTGGATGGTGAGGTTTTTGACTAAGCGGAGAATCTACGATTCTCGTCTGCCTTAGGCAGTGAGATCTGACGTAAATATCAGATCAAGAGCAGAATCAGGAAGGACAGGGGAAAAGAAAATTACAGAAAAACATATGGGTGTGTGCATCTAAAAGTGGGAGTATTTGTTGTGTTCTTTTATCTTTCTATTTTACTTGATTTGATTCTTTTAATGCAATGCATTTTGCTTGTTCTTTTATATGAATTGTATATTTTTATCTGTCTTTTATCTGCCTTCTATTGATGTAAAGCACTTTGAGCTGCATGTTGTGTATGAAAGGTGCTATACAAATAAAGGTTATTATTATTATTATTATTATTATTATTATGCGGTAATATGCGGTAATATGCGGTAGTATGCGGTAGAATGCCAGTAGTATGCTGTATTATGCGGTTGTATGCGGTAGTATGCAGTAGTATGCGGTAGAATGCCAGTAGTATGCGGTATTATGCGGTTGTATAGTCATATGCAGTAGTATGCGGTATTATGCAGTATTATGCAGTATTATGCAGTATTATGTGGTATTAATAATAATAATAATAATTATAATACATTTAATTTGTAATGCACTTTTCATTAGAAGTAAATCTCAAAGTGCTACAGAGTAAAGGAGAAAAAAAAACAGGAGCATAAAAACCGATAAAAATGAACCAACAGCAAAGATCCTAAAAGCCATACAAAGGAAAAAGGCCTGATTAAAAAGCCAAAAATAAAAAACCAGCACAAAGTTAAGGAAAGGCTCTGTTAAAAAGGAAGGTTTTTAGGCCTCTTTTGAAAGCATCGATAGTCTGTGGTGCCCTCAGGTGGTCAGGGAGAGTATTCCAGACTTACAGACGAGGTGCAGCCGAGCAGAAGGCCCGATCCCCCATGGTGCGGAGCTTGGTCCTGGGGGGATGGAGAAGGTTACTATTTCTGGATCGCAGGTTACGTGTGGTGGTTTGTGGTGTGAGCAGTTCCTTGAGGTAGGGAGGGTCATTTCCGTGGATGCACTGATGCGTTAGCAGAGATATTTTGTATTCGATCCTGAAGGAGACAGGAAGCCAGTGTAGTGAGTGTAGGACGGGTGTGATATGTTCATGTTTTCACACTCTCATCAGGATCCTAGCAGCACTGTTCTGGATGTATTGGAGCTTCTGGAGGCTCCTGCGAGGAGTCCCGATGAGAAGTGCGTTGCAATAGTCCAGCCTTGAGGAAACAAAGGCGTGGATGAGTTTCTCCGCGTCTGACAGGCTAAGTGTGGGACGGAGTTTGGAAATGTTCCTGAGGTGGTAGAAGGAGGTCTTGCACAGATGTTTGATGTGGGCGTCAAAGGTCAAGTGAGGGTCGAACCTAACGCCCAGGTTGGAGACTGATGAGGAGAGGGGAATGTCTTGGCCAGAAAAGGTGATGCGAGTTATGGGAGATGACTGGACCTGGTGTGGGGTGCCAATTAAAATAGCCTCAGTTTTGGAGCTGTTTAGCTGCAGGAAGTTGTGTTTCATCCAGGCCCTTATCTCCTCAAGGCAGGTGGTAAGTGATGATGATGATGATGATGATGACGATGACGATGACGACGATGACGACAACGACAACGACAACGACGACAGCGATGACAACGACAAGGCTGCAGAGGGGGTTGGGACAGTTTTTAGGTATAGTTGTGTGTCATCTGCGTAGCAGTGGAATGATATTCCATGCCAGCTAATGACACGGCCGAGGGGGAGTATGTACAGGGAGAACAGGATGGGGCTGAGAACCGACCCTTGAGGGACACCAAAGGTGACAGGGTGTGTCCGGGACTTTGCACCTCCCAAGGAGACATACTCGGTTCTTCCAGACAGGTAGGACTGAAACCAGTTCAGGACAGAGTCAGAGAGTCCGATGGTGCAACGGAGGCACTTAAGGAGGATGTCGTGATCGACAGTGTCGAACGCTGCAGTCAGATCAAGGGGGATCAGGAGAGATGGGGAGCCAGCATCAGCCACCATCAGCAGGTCGTTTGTAACCCTGACCAGAGCTGTTTCAGTGCTATGGGCGGAACGGAAGCCAGACTGGAACTTCTCAAAGAGGTTGTTGAATTTTAGATGGTCCTGAAGCTGAGCAGCAACCACTTGCAGCACCTTAGACAGAAATGGGAGATTGGAAATGGGCCTGTAATTGGCAAGGACTTCTGGGTCTAGGGTGGGTTTCTTGAGAAGAGGTCTGATGACAGCAGTTTTTAGAGCCGGTGGAAGATGACGAGCCTGGAGGGAGTGGTTTATGACTTGGGTGATCAGGGGACATAGAGCACAGATGTTTGATTTTACCAGGGCTGTGGGAAAAGGGTCCAAGGCACAGGTGGAAGGCTTCATCTTGCGGATGATGTCCTCAACCTCTCGCTGTGAGACTTCAGAGAAACAGCAGAGATGCTGGGAAATCCCAGGCTGTGGGTCAACAGTTGGGGCAGGCAGAGAGGAGGAGCTGGAGAGAAGAGAGCGGATGGTGTCGACTTTTGCCCTGAAAAAGTCAATAAAACTGTTGCACTACTCCTCTGTGGTTTCGGTGTGTGAAAGAGTTTGCGGCTTAAGGAGATGATTTATGGTGGAGAAAAGCTGCTTGGAGTTGCCAGGACTTTTGTTGATAATGCTGGAGTAAAACTGTGACCGTGCTTCTCTGAGGGACTTTGAGTAGGCCTTTTGGTGTTCTTGATAGGCTAATCTGTGAACAGTGAGCCCAGAAATTCTGAGACGCTGCTCAAGTACACGTCCAGCTGCCTTCATTTTCTGCAGTTCGCAGGTGAACCAGGGGGCTGAGCGTGAGAAGGTGACAGCTTGAGTTTTCACAGGGGCATGGAGATCCAGGACACTGCTCAGGGTTTTATTGTAAAAATCCACCGATTCACTAGCTGATGAAAAGTTTGCAGAGGAGATGTGCTGGAGGTCCAAAGTCATTATGTCTGGGTTGATGTTTTTCAGGTTTCTGAAACACATTTGGCGCTTGGGCTTGGTATGGTAAGACAAAAATTGCAGCTCAATTGAAATTACCTTGTGATCAGACACACCCAGATCATAAACCAGCAGATTGCTAATGGGGGCAGAGTCAGTGATGACCAGGTCGAGCGTGTGCCCCCTGGTGTGTGTGTGGGGACATCAACATGCTGTTTTAGGTCGAGACATTCCAATAGTTGTAGAAACTCCGCTGTAGAGTGGCAAGAGGGGGTGTCGACGTGAATATTGAAATCTCCAAGTATGACAATATTGGCAGATGTGGTACAGAGTGAAGTGAGAAGTTCGTGCATCTCTGAGATGAAGGCTGAGTTTGGTTTGGGTGGCCGGTAGGTGAGAAGTATTGTCATGGGGTAGGGGGGTTTGCATTTGAGTGCGAGGCATTCAAAGGCAAGACAGCTCAGGCAGAGGTAGGGGGGACAATTTCAACTCATTTCGGTGTATAACAGCTAAGCCACCACCACGACCAGTACTGCGGGCTCTCTCCAGGTAACTGTAGCCAGGAGGACAGGCTTCATTTAACACAGAGTAAACCTCTGGCTGATGCCAGGTTTCAGTAAGGCACATGAAGTCAATCCCCTTGTCCAAGATGTGGTTATGTATAAAACAGGATTTATTTGTGAGGGATTGTGTGTTAAAAAGTTCTATTTTGAAGTTTGATGGAATGGTGGGTAGGAGTCTCTGTAGAGGCCGCAGTAGACTGAAATCCACTCCACGTTTTCTGTCCTGCTTGGTGTGTAGCAGTCTCGCGGTGTTTCCAACAATGACGTGGAGATTTGTTTTGCTTCCGCCATTGAGCTCAAAACTACGGCGCAATCCTCTGTGGCTGTAACGGAATCTGTTCCTTAGAATCCCAAGTAGATGACAGCAGGTCAGAGCTTTTTTACTAATGGTAACGGTAGAGTTTTGAAGTCTCCATAGATGTAAAGCTGTGTATGAGATCATGGTTGGCGCAGTAAAAACCAAAAGCTCCGTAGTGTGCGTATGCTGAGTGATAGTGTCAGCCACAGGCTGGCTAGCGTTGGCTAATGTCACTTCACAAGACCGAAAGAAGCTCCAAAGCACACAAAAAGTCACAAGCAATGAAAAATATGTCAATAAATAAATCCCAAGTCAATGGGTGAACAATCACAGACGATGGGGGGAAAAACCATTGAATCCAGGGCGTGGAGCCGGTCAGCGTCAGGCTGTGGAACCTCCGTATTGAGAAAGCTGGAGAAATCCAGGAGACGATCAAAGTAAGACTGTAACACACACTTGGCTTAAAAAGGAAAAAAACACGAAAGTGTAAAAACGTAAAATAACTGCAGCAGGTAATCACAGTGGTAATCACAGAGTAAATACCACAAAATTGCTAAAAATATCTCACAGAGGAGAGGAGGAGCGGCTGCCAGTATGCGCCAGCGTTCCCTCCGTCAGCGTCTGTCTATAACTACTGCGGTGTTATGCGGTAGTATGCAGTGTTTAGTAGGACCCGAAGTTTCCACTTTCCATCTGTGTTGCCGACTCGGCTGTTGTCTCCGACATCTCGCTGGTTAAGCTAGCTGCTCTTCACCTGGCGGTCGACTACACTGGGGTAAGTTTCCAATTGTCTCCTGTGTGGTCGACTTAGCTGCGGTTGCTGTTTTGGTGTGGCCTCACAGATCGGTATCCCAATACTATCCAGGTTAGCCTTTGGGAGGTAGGGTGCTCTACAGCAATTCCTTGCTTGATGTGTGTGTGTACGTGTGTGTGACGAGTCGGCCCTACTGGCGTGTGTATGACAAGTTTCCCTTACTTGCACAGCTTGCTTAATTTTAAATAAAACTCCCTATAACTAACTGGCAGTGGCAGCTATACTTTATCCTCACTTTACTGCACTTCTGTATCTCCGGGTTTGTTTTTGTAGCTTGGCTACAAACTGGAACTGGTAACACTGAAGAGGCAGCTAGCCAAGGATGACACAGGGGTGGCAAACCCTAATGACACGACCATACCATGACAGCGCTATCCCCAATAGTTGCTCTACTCCTCGTCTGCATGTCCCATGGACTGAAGTAGTGGTAAAAGGAAAGACGACTGCCCGAATGCTCAGCCACTGGAGGTTTTCAGTCTGTGACCAGGAAGTCGCTAGTGACCCCCAGTAGTAACCTCATGGCCAGGGCCAAATCAACCACGGGAGGACTTGTATGACATTGCCATCCAGACGCCACCCTCAGGCTGCTACCATTGGGAAACCTGCCTGGCCTGTGGCATGTCCATCCCAGTCCTCTCCTCCTGGACCCTCCACCACTCCTTCAACAGCCCCCGCCCCTCTCATTGCCCCTCCCCCCACTGAGTCCTTGATTGCTCCTCCCCCCACTGACTCCTCCATTACCATCCTGATTGGGTACAACTTTAACATACGGTGCTGAAAGAACAGGGTAGCTGCCAGATATTGCAAGACGAATGCGAGTACCCTCAATAGAACTTGCAGAATTTACCTGGTGGTTAGTGTGCAAAACTGCGCATTAGTCGGAGTTTGACAGTAGTTACAGTTACATAGTGCCAACGGATTCCGAAGACATCAGAAAATAGGAAGAGAGAAAATCTGCACCTTTGGTATTCTTCTTTTTATCCATAAGTTGTCTAACTTCATTGACTTGTAGCAAGTTGCGTGACACAGTTTGAGTTGCCCATAGTACCAATCGCTTGTTAGCAGAGAATGATCCCT
>NC_136003.1:10000-12500 GCF_048128805.1 Centroberyx gerrardi
TCGGGGTGAAAGCCCTGCCCGGGAAGGGGCGCACAGCCTCGGGCAGGGCGCCCCCCTACCATCCCTGGAGCTCCAGGGAGTACCAGGAGCAAATCCAAATAGAAAAAAAAAAGTTAAAGTCCAACCGCCACCAGGGGCTCGGGGTGAAAGCCCTGCCCGGGAAGGGGCGCACAGCCTCGGGCAGGGCGCCCCCCTACCATCCCTGGAGCTCCAGGGAGTACCAGGAGCAAATCCAAATAGAAAAAAAAAAGTTAAAGTCCAACCGCCACCAGGGGCTCGGGGTGAAAATCCTGCCCGGGAAGAGGCGCACAGCCTCGGGCAGGGCTTCCAGGGCGCCCCCCTACCTCCCTGGAGCTCCAGGGAGTACCAGGAGCAAATCCAAATAGAAAAAAAAAAGTTAAAGTCCAACCGCCACCAGGGGCTCGGGGTGAAAATCCTGACCGGGAAGAGGCGCACAGCCTCGGGCAAGGCGCCCCCCTACCATCCATGGAGCTCCAGGGAGTACCAGGAGCAAATCCAAATAGAAAAAAAAAAGTTAAAGTCCAACCGCCACCAGGGGCTCGGGGTGAAAATCCTGCCCGGGAAGAGGCGCACAGCCTCGGGCAGGGCGCCCCCCTACCATCCCTGGAGCTCCAGGGAGTACCAGGAGCAAATCCAAACAGAAAAAAAAAAGTTAAAGTCCAACTGCCACCAGGGGCTCGGGGTGAAAATCCTGCCCGGGAAGAGGCGCACAGCCTCGGGCAGGGCTTCCAGGGCGCCCCCCTACCTCCCTGGAGCTCCAGGGAGTACCAGGAGCAAATCCAAATAGAAAAAAAAAAGTTAAAGTCCAACCGCCACCAGGGGCTCGGGGTGAAAATCCTGCCCGGGAAGAGGCGCACAGCCTCGGGCAGGGCTTCCAGGGCGCCCCCCTACCTCCCTGGAGCTCCAGGGAGTACCAGGAGCAAATCCAAATAGAAAAAAAAAAGTTAAAGTCCAACTGCCACCAGGGGCTCGGGGTGAAAATCCTGCCCGGGAAGAGGCGCACAGCCTCGTGCAGGGCTTCCAGGGCGCCCCCCTACCTCCCTGGAGCTCCAGGGAGTACCAGGAGCAAATCCAAATAGAAAAAAAAAAGTTAAAGTCCAACCGCCACCAGGGGCTCGGGGTGAAAGCCCTGCCCGGGAAGGGGCGCACAGCCTCGGGCAGGGCGCCCCCCTACCATCCCTGGAGCTCCAGGGAGTACCAGGAGCAAATCCAAATAGAAAAAAAAAAGTTAAAGTCCAACCACCACCAGGGGCTCGGGGTGAAAGCCCTGCCCGGGAAGGGGCGCACAGCCTCGGGCAGGGCGCCCCCCTACCATCCCTGGAGCTCCAGGGAGTACCAGGAGCAAATCCAAATAGAAAAAAAAAAGTTAAAGTCCAACCGCCACCAGGGGCTCGGGGTGAAAATCCTGCCCGGGAAGAGGCGCACAGCCTCGGGCAGGGCGCCCCCCTACCATCCCTGGAGCTCCAGGGAGTACCAGGAGCAAATCCAAATAGAAAAAAAAAAGTTAAAGTCCAACTGCCACCAGGGGCTCGGGGTGAAAATCCTGCCCGGGAAGAGGCGCACAGCCTCGGGCAGGGCTTCCAGGGCGCCCCCCTACCTCCCTGGAGCTCCAGGGAGTACCAGGAGCAAATCCAAATAGAAAAAAAAAAGTTAAAGTCCAACCGCCACCAGGGGCTCGGTGTGAAAATCCTGCCCGGGAAGAGGCGCACAGCCTCGGGCAAGGCGCCCCCCTACCATCCCTGGAGCTCCAGGGAGTACCAGGAGCAAATCCAAATAGAAAAAAAAAAGTTAAAGTCCAACCACCACCAGGGGCTCGGGGTGAAAGCCCTGCCCGGGAAGGGGCGCACAGCCTCGGGCAGGGCGCCCCCCTACCATCCCTGGAGCTCCAGGGAGTACCAGGAGCAAATCCAAATAGAAAAAAAAAAGTTAAAGTCCAACCGCCACCAGGGGCTCGGGGTGAAAATCCTGCCCGGGAAGAGGCGCACAGCCTCGGGCAGGGCTTCCAGGGCGCCCCCCTACCTCCCTGGAGCTCCAGGGAGTACCAGGAGCAGAAAGAAATATTTTGTTTAAAAAAATGACAAAGTGCTGCGGCACTTAGGCTGTGGGGCGAAAACAGGCGGAGTACCAGGAGCACAAAGTTTAATTTGGAGTACCAGGGGCACCAAAGATTAAGTTGGTACACCAGGGGCACCAAAGTTTGAGTTGGTATACCAGGAGCAGGAAAGTTTGGGCGGATGGTAGTCTGCTTGTATCCGGGGAGGGGTGCTTAAGAGTGGGTCTGCAGGTTCGGCTGGTGCTGGGGTTCCTGGATGGTGGAGGTTAGGGGCCGGAGATAGGGGGCAGCTAACAGGTGTGTGGGTGGCCGAGGCAGGGGCTCCAAATTGGGGTAAAAGTGAGGTGGAGGGCCCCCTGGAGGTAGGGGGCCGATAGCAGGTGTGTGTGGCCGAAGCAGGGGCTCTAAATTGGGTAAAAGGGAGGT
>NC_136003.1:25000-27500 GCF_048128805.1 Centroberyx gerrardi
CGGGCAGGGCGCCCCCCTACCATCCCTGGAGCTCCAGGGAGTACCAGGAGCAAATCCAAATAGAAAAAAAAAAGTTAAAGTCCAACCGCCACCAGGGGCTCGGGGTGAAAATCCTGCCCGGGAAGAGGCGCACAGCCTCGGGCAGGGCGCCCCCCTACCATCCCTGGAGCTCCAGGGAGTACCAGGAGCAAATCCAAATAGAAAAAAAAAAGTTAAAGTCCAACTGCCACCAGGGGCTCGGGGTGAAAATCCTGCCCGGGAAGAGGCGCACAGCCTCGGGCAGGGCTTCCAGGGCGCCCCCCTACCTCCCTGGAGCTCCAGGGAGTACCAGGAGCAAATCCAAATAGAAAAAAAAAAGTTAAAGTCCAACCGCCACCAGGGGCTCGGTGTGAAAATCCTGCCCGGGAAGAGGCGCACAGCCTCGGGCAAGGCGCCCCCCTACCATCCCTGGAGCTCCAGGGAGTACCAGGAGCAAATCCAAATAGAAAAAAAAAAGTTAAAGTCCAACCACCACCAGGGGCTCGGGGTGAAAGCCCTGCCCGGGAAGGGGCGCACAGCCTCGGGCAGGGCGCCCCCCTACCATCCCTGGAGCTCCAGGGAGTACCAGGAGCAAATCCAAATAGAAAAAAAAAAGTTAAAGTCCAACCGCCACCAGGGGCTCGGGGTGAAAATCCTGCCCGGGAAGAGGCGCACAGCCTCGGGCAGGGCTTCCAGGGCGCCCCCCTACCTCCCTGGAGCTCCAGGGAGTACCAGGAGCAGAAAGAAATATTTTGTTTAAAAAAATGACAAAGTGCTGCGGCACTTAGGCTGTGGGGCGAAAACAGGCGGAGTACCAGGAGCACAAAGTTTAATTTGGAGTACCAGGGGCACCAAAGATTAAGTTGGTACACCAGGGGCACCAAAGTTTGAGTTGGTATACCAGGAGCAGGAAAGTTTGGGCGGATGGTAGTCTGCTTGTATCCGGGGAGGGGTGCTTAAGAGTGGGTCTGCAGGTTCGGCTGGTGCTGGGGTTCCTGGATGGTGGAGGTTAGGGGCCGGAGATAGGGGGCAGCTAACAGGTGTGTGGGTGGCCGAGGCAGGGGCTCCAAATTGGGGTAAAAGTGAGGTGGAGGGCCCCCTGGAGGTAGGGGGCCGATAGCAGGTGTGTGTGGCCGAAGCAGGGGCTCTAAATTGGGTAAAAGGGAGGTGGAGAGCCGCCTGGAGGTAGGGGGCGGAAAGCAGGTGTGTGTGGCCGAAGCAGGGGCTCTAAATTGGGTTAAAAGTGAAGTGGAGAGCCGCCAGGAGATAGGGGGCTTCTCCCAGGTGTGTGTGGCCGAAGCAGGTGCTCTAAATTGGGTTAAAAGTGAAGTGGAGAGCCGCCTGGAGATAGGGGCCCGCTCCCAGGTGTGTGTGGCCGAAGCAGGGGCTCTAAATTGGGTTAAAAGTGAAGTGGAGAGCCGCCTGGAGATAGGGGCCCGCTCCCAGGTGTGTGTGGCCGAAGCAGGTGCTCTAAATTGGGTTAAAAGTGAAGTGGAGGGCCCCCTGGAGGTAGGGGGCCGATAGCAGGTGTGTGTGGCCGAAGAAGGGGCTCTAAATCGGGTAAAAGGGAGGTGGAGAGCCGCCTGGAGATAGGGGCCCGCTCCCAGGTGTGTGTGGCCGAAGCAGGGGCTCTAAATCGGGTAAAAGGGAGGTGGAGAGCCGCCTGGAGATAGGGGGCCGCTCCCGGGTCTCTGGGTCCGAAAAAGGGGTTGAAATTCGGGTAGAGTTGGGCCCCGCTCCTCGGCCTCTCTGGTGTTTGGGTTAAGTCCCCAGGACCAGAGAGGGGGAAGAGCGGGGGCAGTGGCCCCGCTTCTCAGCCTCTCTGGTGTTTGGGCGAGTGACACGGTAAGGGGTGGTTTTGCAAACAGGCTAAGTCCCCAAGACCAGAGAGGGGGAACCACGCGGGCAGTAGCCCCGCTTCTCGGCCTCTCTGGTGTTTGGGCGAGTGACACGGTAAGGGGTGGTTTTGCAAACAGGCTAAGTCCCCAAGACCAGAGAGGGGGAAGAGCGGGGGCAGTGGCCCCGCTTCTCGGCCTCTCTGGTGTTTGGGCGAGTGACACGGTAAGGGGTGGTTTTGCAAACAGGCTAAGTCCCCAAGACCAGAGAGGGGGAACCACGCGGGCAGTGGCCCCGCTTCTCGGCCTCTCTGGTGTTTGGGCGAGTGACACGGTAAGGGGTGGTTTTGCAAACAGGCTAAGTCCCCAAGACCAGAGAGGGGGAACCACGCGGGCAGTGGCCCCGCTTCTCGGCCTCTCTGGTGTTTGGGCGAGTGACACGGTAAGGGGTGGTTTTGCAAACAGGCTAAGTCCCCAAGACCAGAGAGGGGGAACAGCGGGGGCAGTGGCCCCGCTTCTCGGCCTCTCTGGTGTTTGGGCGAGTGACACGGTAAGGGGTGGTTTTGCAAACAGGCAAAGTCCCCAAGACCAGAGAGGGGGAACCACGCGGGCAGTGGCCCCGCTTCTCGGCCTCTCTGGTGTTTGGG
>NC_136003.1:37500-40000 GCF_048128805.1 Centroberyx gerrardi
GTACCAGGAGCACAAAGTTTAATTTGGAGTACCAGGGGCACCAAAGTTTGAGTTGGTATACCAGGAGCAGGAAAGTTTGGGCGGATGGTAGTCTGCTTGTATCCGGGGAGGGGTGCTTAAGAGTGGGTCTGCAGGTTCGGCTGGTGCTGGGGTTCCTGGATGGTGGAGGTTAGGGGCCGGAGATAGGGGGCAGCTAACAGGTGTGTGGGTGGCCGAGGCAGGGGCTCCAAATTGGGGTAAAAGTGAGGTGGAGGGCCCCCTGGAGGTAGGGGGCCGATAGCAGGTGTGTGTGGCCGAAGCAGGGGCTCTAAATTGGGTAAAAGGGAGGTGGAGAGCCGCCTGGAGGTAGGGGGCGGAAAGCAGGTGTGTGTGGCCGAAGAAGGGGCTTTAAATCGGGTAAAAGGGAGGTGGAGAGCCGCCTGGAGATAGGGGCCCGCTCCCAGGTGTGTGTGGCCGAAGCAGGGGCTTTAAATCGGGTAAAAGGGAGGTGGAGAGCCGCCTGGAGATAGAGGGCCGCTCCCCGGTGTGTGTGGCCGAAGCAGGTGCTCTAACTTGGGTTAAAAGTGAAGTGGAGAGCCGCCAGGAGATAGGGGGCCTCTCCCAGGTGTGTGTGGCCGAAGCAGGTGCTCTAAATTGGGTTAAAAGTGAAGTGGAGAGCCGCCCGGAGATAGGGGCCCGCTCCCAGGTGTGTGTGGCCGAAGCAGGGGCTTTAAATCGGGTAAAAGTGAAGTGGAGAGCCGCCTGGAGATAGGGGCCCGCTCCCAGGTGTGTGTGGCCGAAGCAGGTGCTCTAAATTGGGTTAAAAGTGAAGTGGAGAGCCGCCCGGAGATAGGGGCCCGCTCCCAGGTGTGTGTGGCCGAAGCAGGGGCTCTAAATTGGGTTAAAAGTGAAGTGGAGAGCCGCCTGGAGATAGGGGCCCGCTCCCAGGTGTGTGTGGCCGAAGCAGGGGCTTTAAATCGTGTAAAAGGGAGGTGGAGAGCCGCCTGGAGATAGGGGCCCGCTCCCAGGTGTGTGTGGCCGAAGCAGGGGCTTTAAATCGGGTAAAAGGGAGGTGGAGAGCCGCCTGGAGATAGGGGCCCGCTCCCAGGTGTGTGTGGCCGAAGCAGGGGCTCTAAATTGGGTTAAAAGTGAAGTGGAGAGCCGCCAGGAGATAGGGGGCTTCTCCCAGGTGTGTGTGGCCGAAGCAGGTGCTCTAAATTGGGTTAAAAGTGAAGTGGAGAGCCGCCTGGAGATAGGGGCCCGCTCCCAGGTGTGTGTGGCCGAAGCAGGGGCTCTAAATTGGGTTAAAAGTGAAGTGGAGAGCCGCCTGGAGATAGGGGCCCGCTCCCAGGTGTGTGTGGCCGAAGCAGGTGCTCTAAATTGGGTTAAAAGTGAAGTGGAGGGCCCCCTGGAGGTAGGGGGCCGATAGCAGGTGTGTGTGGCCGAAGAAGGGGCTCTAAATCGGGTAAAAGGGAGGTGGAGAGCCGCCCGGAGATAGGGGGCCTCTCCCAGGTGTGTGTGGCCGAAGCAGGGGCTCCAAATCCGGTAAAAGGGAGGTGGAGAGCCGACTGGAGATAGGGGGCGGATAGCAGGTGTGTGTGGCCGAAGAAGGGGCTCTAAATCGGGTAAAAGGGAGGTGGAGAGCCGCCTGGAGATAGGGGCCCGCACCCAGGTGTGTGTGGCCGAAGCAGGGGCTCTAAATTGGGTAAAAGGGAGGTGGAGAGCCGACTGGAGATAGGGGGCCTCTCCCAGGTGTGTGTGGCCGAAGCAGGGGCTCTAAATTGGGTTAAAAGTGAGGTGGAGGGCCCCCTGGAGGTAGGGGGCCGATAGCAGGTGTGTGTGGCCGAAGAAGGGGCTCTAAATCGGGTAAAAGGGAGGTGGAGAGCCGCCTGGAGATAGGGGCCCGCTCCCAGGTGTGTGTGGCCGAAGCAGGGGCTCTAAATTGGGTAAAAGGGAGGTGGAGAGCCGACTGGAGATAGGGGGCCTCTCCCAGGTGTGTGTGGCCGAAGCAGGGGCTCTAAATTGGGTTAAAAGTGAGGTGGAGGGCCCCCTGGAGGTAGGGGGCCGATAGCAGGTGTGTGTGGCCGAAGAAGGGGCTCTAAATCGGGTAAAAGGGAGGTGGAGAGCCGCCTGGAGATAGGGGCCCGCTCCCAGGTGTGTGTGGCCGAAGCAGGGGCTCTAAATTGGGTAAAAGGGAGGTGGAGAGCCGACTGGAGATAGGGGGCCTCTCCCAGGTGTGTGTGGCCGAAGCAGGGGCTCTAAATTGGGTTAAAAGTGAGGTGGAGGGCCCCCTGGAGGTAGGGGGCCGATAGCAGGTGTGTGTGGCCGAAGAAGGGGCTCTAAATCGGGTAAAAGGGAGGTGGAGAGCCGCCTGGAGATAGGGGGCCGCTCCCGGGTCTCTGGGTCCGAAAAAGGGGTTGAAATTCGGGTAGAGTTGGGCCCCGCTCCTCGGCCTCTCTGGTGTTTGGGTTAAGTCCCCAGGACCAGAGAGGGGGAAGAGCGGGGGCAGTGGCCCCGCTTC
>NC_136003.1:50000-52500 GCF_048128805.1 Centroberyx gerrardi
GCAAGGCGCCCCCCTACCATCCCTGGAGCTCCAGGGAGTACCAGGAGCAAATCCAAATAGAAAAAAAAAAGTTAAAGTCCAACCACCACCAGGGGCTCGGGGTGAAAGCCCTGCCCGGGAAGGGGCGCACAGCCTCGGGCAGGGCGCCCCCCTACCATCCCTGGAGCTCCAGGGAGTACCAGGAGCAAATCCAAATAGAAAAAAAAAAGTTAAAGTCCAACCGCCACCAGGGGCTCGGGGTGAAAATCCTGCCCGGGAAGAGGCGCACAGCCTCGGGCAGGGCGCCCCCCTACCATCCCTGGAGCTCCAGGGAGTACCAGGAGCAAATCCAAATAGAAAAAAAAAAGTTAAAGTCCAACTGCCACCAGGGGCTCGGGGTGAAAATCCTGCCCGGGAAGAGGCGCACAGCCTCGGGCAGGGCTTCCAGGGCGCCCCCCTACCTCCCTGGAGCTCCAGGGAGTACCAGGAGCAAATCCAAATAGAAAAAAAAAAGTTAAAGTCCAACCGCCACCAGGGGCTCGGGGTGAAAATCCTGCCCGGGAAGAGGCGCACAGCCTCGGGCAGGGCTTCCAGGGCGCCCCCCTACCTCCCTGGAGCTCCAGGGAGTACCAGGAGCAGAAAGAAATATTTTGTTTAAAAAAATGACAAAGTGCTGCGGCACTTAGGCTGTGGGGCGAAAACAGGCGGAGTACCAGGAGCACAAAGTTTAATTTGGAGTACCAGGGGCACCAAAGTTTGAGTTGGTATACCAGGAGCAGGAAAGTTTGGGCGGATGGTAGTCTGCTTGTATCCGGGGAGGGGTGCTTAAGAGTGGGTCTGCAGGTTCGGCTGGTGCTGGGGTTCCTGGATGGTGGAGGTTAGGGGCCGGAGATAGGGGGCAGCTAACAGGTGTGTGGGTGGCCGAGGCAGGGGCTCCAAATTGGGGTAAAAGTGAGGTGGAGGGCCCCCTGGAGGTAGGGGGCCGATAGCAGGTGTGTGTGGCCGAAGCAGGGGCTCTAAATTGGGTAAAAGGGAGGTGGAGAGCCGCCTGGAGGTAGGGGGCGGAAAGCAGGTGTGTGTGGCCGAAGAAGGGGCTTTAAATCGGGTAAAAGGGAGGTGGAGAGCCGCCTGGAGATAGGGGCCCGCTCCCAGGTGTGTGTGGCCGAAGCAGGGGCTTTAAATCGGGTAAAAGGGAGGTGGAGAGCCGCCTGGAGATAGAGGGCCGCTCCCCGGTGTGTGTGGCCGAAGCAGGTGCTCTAACTTGGGTTAAAAGTGAAGTGGAGAGCCGCCAGGAGATAGGGGGCCTCTCCCAGGTGTGTGTGGCCGAAGCAGGTGCTCTAAATTGGGTTAAAAGTGAAGTGGAGAGCCGCCCGGAGATAGGGGCCCGCTCCCAGGTGTGTGTGGCCGAAGCAGGGGCTTTAAATCGGGTAAAAGTGAAGTGGAGAGCCGCCTGGAGATAGGGGCCCGCTCCCAGGTGTGTGTGGCCGAAGCAGGTGCTCTAAATTGGGTTAAAAGTGAAGTGGAGAGCCGCCCGGAGATAGGGGCCCGCTCCCAGGTGTGTGTGGCCGAAGCAGGGGCTCTAAATTGGGTTAAAAGTGAAGTGGAGAGCCGCCTGGAGATAGGGGCCCGCTCCCAGGTGTGTGTGGCCGAAGCAGGGGCTTTAAATCGTGTAAAAGGGAGGTGGAGAGCCGCCTGGAGATAGGGGCCCGCTCCCAGGTGTGTGTGGCCGAAGCAGGGGCTTTAAATCGGGTAAAAGGGAGGTGGAGAGCCGCCTGGAGATAGGGGCCCGCTCCCAGGTGTGTGTGGCCGAAGCAGGGGCTCTAAATTGGGTTAAAAGTGAAGTGGAGAGCCGCCAGGAGATAGGGGGCTTCTCCCAGGTGTGTGTGGCCGAAGCAGGTGCTCTAAATTGGGTTAAAAGTGAAGTGGAGAGCCGCCTGGAGATAGGGGCCCGCTCCCAGGTGTGTGTGGCCGAAGCAGGGGCTCTAAATTGGGTTAAAAGTGAAGTGGAGAGCCGCCTGGAGATAGGGGCCCGCTCCCAGGTGTGTGTGGCCGAAGCAGGTGCTCTAAATTGGGTTAAAAGTGAAGTGGAGGGCCCCCTGGAGGTAGGGGGCCGATAGCAGGTGTGTGTGGCCGAAGAAGGGGCTCTAAATCGGGTAAAAGGGAGGTGGAGAGCCGCCCGGAGATAGGGGGCCTCTCCCAGGTGTGTGTGGCCGAAGCAGGGGCTCCAAATCCGGTAAAAGGGAGGTGGAGAGCCGACTGGAGATAGGGGGCGGATAGCAGGTGTGTGTGGCCGAAGAAGGGGCTCTAAATCGGGTAAAAGGGAGGTGGAGAGCCGCCTGGAGATAGGGGCCCGCACCCAGGTGTGTGTGGCCGAAGCAGGGGCTCTAAATTGGGTAAAAGGGAGGTGGAGAGCCGACTGGAGATAGGGGGCCTCTCCCAGGTGTGTGTGGCCGAAGCAGGGGCTCTAAATTGGGTTAAAAGTGAGGTGGAGGGCCCCCTGGAGGTAGGGGGCCGATAGCAG
>NC_136003.1:77500-80000 GCF_048128805.1 Centroberyx gerrardi
GTGTTCGGGCGGACGGTTCCTCCGGCTTGCGGGTTCGCCTCTATGGCGCGGAGGGCATGCCTGGAGGGCGTCCTCCGCGTTCCTCCGTCGCCGACCTGCCAGTAGCGAGACCGAGACGCCCCGTCTGCCCCAGTCGTCCTACCACGGAGCCCGTCGCGTTGTCCCTCACCCTCCCCGGTGCTGGAACATAGCGGCTGCGGCGGGCTTTCCCGGCAAACACGTTGTTTCTCTTACCCTCTACCGAGCCCGCCCCCGGGCTCACCACGGCCGTTTCTCGGGGTAAAGCCCGAGCGACGCGTCGGACCCCCCCACCCCCCCACCCCCATCACTCAGCCTCGCTCCGCCGCCCCCGGTAGCCATTCCCGATGGCTGCCGGGTTCCACGGCGGGGCCCAGACGCGTGGTCCGTGCGGGCTTTCAGAGAGCGGCTCTCCGTCCCGGCGGCCAACAGGGGAAGAGGCTACCTGGTTGATCCTGCCAGTAGCATATGCTTGTCTCAAAGATTAAGCCATGCAAGTCTAAGTACACACGGCCGGTACAGTGAAACTGCGAATGGCTCATTAAATCAGTTATGGTTCCTTTGATCGCTCTACGTGCGATAAATTTTGCACCCGGAGGGAGCAATTTAGATGATCAGGCTGGGATCATCATGTCAAGGAACTTGGAAGACTGTGGCAATTCTATTGCCAAAAAGTGTTTGGAAACGTTTTCTGCGGGTTAGGGTGGAAGACCCACTGCTTTGCAACCATGTCCCTTGGAGCCCCTACTTGCTTGTCGACGCCTCAGAATGAGCGCCAGTCTTCCATCCAAATACGAAGGAGAATTTTGTCCAGGGCCTCGAACAGCGACCCTTCAACTGTTTGTGCTTCGGATGTGACCCCAGTTACTGGCACAGCTAAGACTCTTCGGAGCACCCAGAGATGGATGAAACTGGTGACATCTAGGTTTGGAGATGATATAGAGACTGCTGAAGACCACAAAGGTTCCACCCCACTTGCCAGGAGATGCAAGTACAGTTGGCTTCGCAGAACTCTCTTTCGTCCTAATCGCAAAGACAGTGACATACTGTTTATGTGTTATGACAAGAGCTTACTTCCCAAACCCGCCTCCGCCCAGGGTAGGGTTGCCTCACTTGAATTTGACAGATCAGTGAAGGCCTGTTTACGGCTTCCTTCCATGGGTTACCATTGCAAGGTATGCGATACCTCAATGGCATCAGCAAAAGAAGCCTCAAGACACCTCCTTGATAAACACAAGGTGAAGGCTCCGCTATACTTCTGTGCAGAATGCAGGAAGATGGGTTCTAGCCTCCGGGCTATGTCCTGTCATGTCCCGAAATGTTGTCTCGGACAGGCTCGGTCTCAGAAAAAGTTGGGAACACATAAATGCAAATACTGCACCAGAGCCTTTTCTGCAAGGGGCGGTCTCACGATCCATATGAGGAAGAAACACTTCCAGCTTTTTGCTACAAGAGCGGGGGTCAAGAGTGACAGTGAAAAGAGTGTTGATAGCACAGGCAATTGGACGTTGGTAGAAGTTCAACGTCTCCAAGAATTGATGAAGTCCAAAGGTGGCGTTAGGGGCTTCTATGATATTGCCCAAAAGATGTTCCCTAACCACCAGCCTGTGCAAATTAAAAAGAAATGTAAGAAGCTGCGGAAGATGGCCAATAGAGTCACAGCTGCGGTGACCCCTGCTCCCGACTGGAATACCGACTGCCAGTCACTACGGATTCCTCTTGCTCCTACCTACCCCCGGAACGAGGCTAGGAAGCTTATTCGTGAGATTGCAGAAAAGCGCCTAGGATATGGAACTTGTCCTCCAGGAATCTCTCCAATTACCACAGAGAGCAAAACTATCAACTCTTTTTTGAAAAGATTGATTCGATTCTTGAGTCCACCTGAAAAGAAAGGGGTCAGGTCAATCAAGATCCGCAGAAGGAAAAAGGTTGCCAAGATGTCCAAAATCGCCAAATACAGAACGTTCCAAAGGCTGTATAGCTCTGACAGGGGGAGCCTGGCCAAGTTGATTCTGGACGGCAAAAAGAGGGAAGAGTGTCCGATCCCTCTAGACGAGGTATACTCTGCTTTTAAAAGCAAATGGGAAGCCCCGGATCGGTACAAGGGCCTTGGTCAATTCAAATCGAAACATGGGGCTGTCAACTCCGCATTTGACTCTCCAATTGCCCCAAGAGAAGTAACTCAGGTGTTGTCAAAGATGAAAGCGCAATCTGCCACAGGTCTTGATAAGATCTCGCGCAACAAACTGATGCTGTGGGACCCCAAAGGTACGATACTAGCAAACCTGTTCACAGCCATCATGTTATCGGGGAAGGTGCCCCCGATACTAAAGAGGAACAGAACTACCCTGATTCCCAAAACCTCAGATCCAGAACTGTTGAAAGAGATTTCCCAATGGCGTCCTATTACTATAGGGCCAGTGATTCTGAGATTGTTTTCAGGGGTGATTAACAACAGACTGACGGAGGCCTGCCAGATCCA
>NC_136003.1:85000-97500 GCF_048128805.1 Centroberyx gerrardi
ACTACGACCTCAGATCAGACGAGTCAACCCGCTGAATTTAAGCATATTACTAAGCGGAGGAAAATAAACTAACCAGGATTCCCTCAGTAGCGGTGAGTGAAGAGGGACGAGCCCAGCGCTGAATCCCCGCCCGATGGGCGGATGTGGGAAATGTGGTGTACAGACAACCACTTGCCCGGTGTTGCTCGGGGGCCTGAGTCCTTCTGATTGAGGTTCAGCCTGTGTAGCTTTTGAATTTGTGAAGAAGATTATTCATTATTTTACATGGCATGCTACTAGACAGCTGCTTGCACTCTTGCTCCGACACATTGGGCACATTATTGTCCTGGTATCGTTAGCTGCTTAAAAAGCAGTTATTACGTTTTAGGAAATCACACACCTCAAGAATCAACATTTCCTCCATTTTTTATACTCAGTGACAACAGAATAAACTCTCATTTCACTAGTGAGGTGGTGTGGTGTTCACTGTAAGTCAACCCTCCCTCCCACCTCAGGGGCTTGGATACTGGTCACAGCGCCACCAAAGACGAGCTGATTTGAAGCAGCAGATGAAAGCCGTGGTCGCCGCCGGCAACGAGGTTGGATGCTGATGTTGCCCCTGTGACCTAGTGGTGGCCAGGAGGGTGTGTGTGAGGATAAATCCCTGTAGTTAGGAAACAAGACACACACACATCAGGAGCTTGTTAAGCTTGACCGCAGGATTTATTCTGTATAATTATTATGCACACAAAAACATTTCTTTAATATCATATCAAACTCTTGACTATGACTTTAAACTTATGACATTGACCTTGACTAATGACTTTGACTCCAGAGATGTGTAACTCAAATGCTCTATGACACAGTACAAAACCAAATAAAGTATAACTTGTCACTCTTTACATTACTATGCAATAACCCATACTCATATATACATTCAATATCAGTATAAACATTGTATCAAAAATGAATATCTATATTTCTTCTGTTTCATTGTTTGAAATATCCCTTTAACACAAAAATCAAAATAATACACAAAGTGCTTAAACAGTATAAACTCTCCTGTTCAATTCAGTCCTTGAAAGTATATATTTAGTCCTTTCATTTTAGTTGTAACACTATCAATATTCCTCAACCACTTTCTTTGGTTTAGTTCAACTTTACATTCAATATAACATAATACACTAAAACAAGAATACAGAAAGTGCAATAATCCTGTTAGTTCTTCTTTCAATTTCCTTTACACTCAACAAGTTCAACTTAGCTTAATGCATCCATCAATAGAAAACACACAAAAACATTACGGGATGCTCCTTTTCAGTAACAGAGTGAAAATGTTATGAAATGTTCTCAATACGCTTATTTTTAGACATGGTAAAGGCGCCATGTTTTCACCATCATGTTTCCACGCTCTACATTGTGCCATAAATACACTATCCATAAAGCCTTAGAATGACTCTATAAACCCTTAACAATTCCCTCATTACACATCAGAAATCACAACTCATGTGAATGGCTTTTGAGCAACCGAATTGTGTTGACTGTAAACTCACTCTATCATAAACTCAATAGGTTCGCTAGCTTAGCACATTAGCATGTAGCTTAATGTTCTCGATTACACATATGCACAAAACAAATTCTACTACTATTACTCTGACCGAAATTGATACACTCATGACCTAAACAACATGCTTAGCTTTCAAACTAGGTTGTGCTTTTACATTTTGGAGGAATATTAACCCACCTGTAGTTAGGAAACAAGTGACACACATCAGGAGCTTGTGGTGATTTATTCTGTGGTGGTGTGTCTCAATGGTTTTGTTTACCTCCCAAGCGCCCCATAGTGACCTAACGCTCGAGATAGATGACAGAATGTACAATGAAATTATATTTCCTTAGCCTAAAACCAAAAAAATTAAGGGGTGTCTATTTTTTTTATCTATTGTTTTTAAATAATCTATTTAACATATCCCTACATTTTCAAAGTCTATTTATCTCCTTATAAATATTAATCTTTTTAAATTCACATTTTAATAATGCATATCAGATTTTTAACTTTATACTCCATGAACTGTTTTATCTTTGTCTTTTTAACCCTTTATATACTATGAGCTATAATTACATTTTAACCCTTTACACTGACGTGACGACTGCTTTTTCGATCCACTGTGGCACACCAAGCCACTGAAGCCAGGGTAAGTTTCTTCCTTTCTTCCGTGGTAACTTATGTCAATTCATACCTTCCTGCATGATATCTCTAAAAATTGGGCTTAATGTCTTTATATTTGGTCTAAAATTGTTA
Source organism: Centroberyx gerrardi (assembly GCF_048128805.1). NCBI lineage: Eukaryota > Metazoa > Chordata > Actinopteri > Beryciformes > Berycidae > Centroberyx > Centroberyx gerrardi. Next base: position 87,282 of record NC_136003.1, read on the forward strand.
AAGGTGCTCCGATCAGGATTTTTGGGGCCGATCACCGATCACCGATCGCTGGAAGCAGTATCCGCCGATACCAATCACCGATCACGGGGTCTATTTGAAGCCTTCTATTCATTGTGTAGCATTATTTATTTATTTAACTATTCTTAACAACATTGTATATTATTAAAATTAAGAAAGATGAGAAAGTATCATGAATTGACAACAGTTTATTGGCAGGCAACGTGCAACATATTCCACTCTCTCTCTTAGAGACAAAACTTAAACCATAATAGCCTACACTTGGTTATTGGGAGCAGCTTAGAGCTTAAGAAATATAGCTTTCCTGTGGAATAAAATAAATAACATTTTATAAAATAAAAATTAGAATAAAAGCTAAATGTGCACAACACACCAAGTTAGAACAATAAATTATATATAGGCCTACTGAGGCAACAAAAATCAATTCCAATAGATGGAAAACACAGGGCCTTTATCAATTTACTCCAACTTTAGAGACTATAAAAACTGCAACATAACAAAATATTTTTCAATATTAATCTGGATTGAGGGAGCAAACATTCAGGGTCAGAGTTAAAAAGTAAATATTAACGTTTTCAGTCCACTCAGTGGATACTGACTAGCACCTACAGTAGCCTATACACAGCTAATCTGCTAGTCTCGGAAACCCAGCTGTATTCCGAATAACGTTAATAACCCTTAGTTCTTCTTTTTGGGAATTCAGCCGGTCGTCTTCTTGGCATGGAAAAAAAAATATCCCTCAAGCCCGCGGGTGCAATGGAAGGCGAACAGGAACAGACGGGTCTGGAGAGAGAGAGAGTGAGCGAGCGAGACAGAGTGAGAGAGAGAGAGTGAGCGAGACAGAGAGTGAGAGAGAGCACGACACACACACACACAGAGAGAGAGAGAGAGTGCGAGAGACAGAGAGAGAGTGCGAGAGACAGACCGCACAAAGAGACTACTTCTGTTTGGATCTCTTCCCAACTCGTCTCTCCCTAACATTTTTGCAAATTTTTGTCTTTTTCAGACACCTGGTAGAACTGCTAGACCGGTGAAGCCATTTTAGCGGCGCGTAGAGAAATTGTCTCGCGTGTTTTGCGTCATTTGATCAGCTCTTCTGATCGGCCTTTATAGAGACCACCGATCAAACTATTTAGAACGAATATCGGCCGATAACAATCGGTGGCTGATCGATCGGAGCACCCTTAAAAATTGTCTTAAATTTAACTCTCTGACACCTGCAGACACCCTGATATCTCATGTCTGATGACGTAGTCAGTACTGTACATAAAGTTTTGTGTGGTATGTGAAAAATTTGTATTCTTGCATCCGGACAGAATATTAATAACTCCTGGATATTTATTTTTCAGGAATTGCTGCTCAGCCATTTACTTGAAAGGCTCCATACTATCAAGTTGGCTTAATCGTGCTCCTCTTGATCTTGATTACTTAGAATTTGTATGTTCTCAAGAGTTGGTTATTCTTAGTGCTGTCTCAAGCCAGATAGAGATTCCCCAGGATATAGTTGATGCACTTACTCAGGTACACCAGATGGCCTGCAGCCGAAATAAAAAGGAAACACAAATTATTGTTGCCCATGAGAGGGAGAGGATTGGTCGTCCAAGGACGATAATTTCTGAGGACTATACGTCACACCTTCTTGCCTTGGGATTACCTGTGACATGTATTGCCCAGCTGTTAGGGGTGTCTAGGTTTACAGTACACAGGCGCATGGCAGAATGGGTATTAATTAACTGTGAGGGAAAACTACAGCAGCTTGACTGATGAGGAACTGGACTCCCTAGTGTCAGTGATCCATACCAGCTGCCCAAATGCAGGGTATAGAATGATGATGGGTCTGCTGAGGGTGCAGGGACATAGAGTGCAGTAGGAGAGGGTTCGGTCCTCGATGCACTGAGTAGACACCGCCAGCATCGTCTCCAGAACGTCACAGCTACGCTGTGTGGTCAGAAGAACATACTCTGTCCCGAGCCCCAAGTCGCTGATGCACATCGATACAAATCACAAACTGATACGGTTAGTAAATTAAAGAGACACAGTGTGTGTGTGTGTGTGTGTGTGTGTGTGTGTGTGTAACTAAAAACAACTTTTCTCATTTTTCAACAACCAAGGTACAACATTGTGATTTTTGGAGGCATAGATGGCTTTTCCAGAAAGGTACTGAACATAAGATAAGAAATGATTTTCTATTACATTAATTAATGACATGAAACAGATAAATGTTTGAATACAAGGTTTTTACCCTGGTCTGGAAAAGCATGGAAAATGAATGACAATATCGGGTCATGAAAAGGATTAGGATGTGCACTTAGAGTCGGGAACAATATTGATGTCCATTCCTAAGAGACATATATTTTGTGCACATTTTATATAGTTGTCTGTCCACTGTCATTTGCCATATTGTTGTATTGATATTTAGAATGTCTTTGGCCTAGTTGACAGTCCTATAGCCATACATCATAATATGAATATTGGACACCAACCAAAACAATTCAGAAAATTGAGCATTTAGAATTGGGAAAACGTGTAGGACCCCTGTACATACACTTGGTAATATGTAGAATGGCATGATTTTAAATGAAATCTTAGTGAGACCATGTTAAGTACCCTCCCTTCCCTGTTTTGTGTTCTCACATCTAGATCATGTATCTACGTGTTTCAAACAACAATCTGGCATCAACAACCCTGGCTTTCTTCAATGAAGCAGTACAGAATTTTGGTTTGCCACTGAGGTAAAAACTTGCCATTTGCATGTGATGTCTGTCACTTTTAAAGTTCCAGAAACTATCCAACATAAGGCCTTTATCTGTTCAGATGAGACATAACGTAATTTTATAATATAGAGGGCCTCATGTAACCACTGTGTACTGTCCACTGACTGACTTGTATTTTATCAGGGTCCGGGGCGATCATGGAGTGGAGAATGTTGATGTGGCTCGCCTTATGTTCTCTGTCTGGGGAACAGGGACGAGTAGCTTCATTGCAGGCAAAAGCGTTCACAATCAGAGGTAATTATGAACTCACTTTTAAAATATTGTACATTTTTTTTAAAGGCACAATCTGCGATCTCAACATAAATACAAATGTAACCCAGGTCACAAAGAGTTAACAGCATGGAAGTGCCTTAGCCAATCAGAACGCAGGTCCACAGCACCGTAGGCAGGCTAGACAGCTTACGCTAGTCAGACGCTGGGTGACACTGTAGGGAGAGGACCTGCTGCTGAACAGTAAAGATGTAACTTAGATAAAACAGTAAAAACACAATATAATGTTGTCAAATCAGAACGGTAACAGCCTGTACTTTGTTGTAGCTTGTAGGTGTATGTGTGTGACAGGCCCTGCTCACTGAAAACTGCCGAGTGACACAGAGGAACTCCGGAATTGGTGAGTCGCGGTAAAATAAATAAATAAATGCTGCGCCACGAGGTGCTAGGCTAGGCTAGCGAGTCCAAGTGAATAGGCCTAGAGCTAACAAAATTAGCAGTAAGTGATGAACAGTGCAATTAGCCGACTGTTGTAGAGCTCAACTAAAGTAAAGCTGTTTGACAACTCAACTGAAAAGAATATAAAAACGTGACATATGGAGTGTTTAATTGCTCAATGTTTTCTCTGGCTGGTAAAGCTACTGAACTGTTTAATACTGAAGCAACATAAGTCATTTTGTCAGGTATTTTATTTCATTGGTATAGTGAATCTGATTTAAAAAGAATAGAAGACATAACAATATTGCGTCAAGTTTACACTGTATAGTTTGTAATTCATGTAACATTGTTTTGCTTTAATTTTAAAAATGTATACAATGTTAAGTTAAAATAGAAATTAAGTTTCACTTTATTCAGGAATTCATTTACTTTAAAGGTTATTTAAAATATGTTGATTGTACAATTTACATTATATGTACATATGTTGTTGAAGTTAAAGGAATTAACAATTCCTGACAAATCAGAAAGGCATTTGAAAGGCAATTGATTAATGAACAATTCTGGCCATGTCAATGACTGCAGGTCAGGTTTTTTGAGTTGATTTGAAGTTGATGGCGAGCCAACCCAGACGAGACCTCTAGATCCCTGGATTGAAGGTCCCTGAATTGAAGAGCCAGAGCCAAGAACTGCCGACCTTACCCCTCTCCTGCCACGGCGGTAGGGTAAACATCATAAACTGCACAAGGCCAGCACCACTCTTACACTCAACCCCCAGCCCCGCTTGCACAACCCCAAATCCCAGACTCTGACTTTCCCCTGTTTTTTTGACTTGACTTGGAAAAGACACTTACCTTCTTCATTCTTCTTCAAACACATTCCCTGTGCCTGCGGAAGGACTGAGTAGTAACCATCACAAGTTTAAGTGAATGGACTGAGTATTTATACTATTGATATGGTGTATTATTGTGCCTTGGTTACAGTGATTTTGTTATTGCTGATACAGTGAATAGTGAACTATTGTAAGGTTGAAGTGAATTGTAAAGTGATAATATTGAACCGGGTATTGTTTTAATATTGTTACCTACCTAATGTTGGATCCAAATATTGAGAATTGAGGTTCGGAATTACCTATATTAGGGTGTACCCAGTCAGACAGAAAAGTAGTTGAAAAGAACTCAGTGGTTCAAAACCAAAGAAAGAGTGACAAAAGAAATAATTTGTTGCTGAGTTGAAACTGAGGTATCTTTGTGGAATTTAACTGTATACTGAACCCATGGTCATTTATTTTATTTTGTTTATTTTCAAACAATACAAGGTACCAGTTCATAGCTCTTTGTCTTGTGTGGTCATTGAATGTTGCAAATAGCCTTTTCTGCCTCCTGTTCGAATCTGGTATCCTCTGATTCTGGTCCAGTATAATTGTAAGCTTTACTAACGAATTATTGATTTACTGCATTACCTCTACTACCAGTAGTATTAGGAGCCGTGTGCTACACAAAGGTAGCTCCATCGCCTAAATTCAAAATTTATGATTTGTTGACATGTTATTATTCCCAAATTGATTGACAAGTCTCTTGATACTAAAACTAAAATAGACCAATATTTTCACTTGTAATCTGTTGAAAGTTTCATAAAACGTGATTTCCATCTATAACTCTAAATCTTTTGTAATGTATGTGAATATAGCCCTTTTCAAATCCAATGGCCAAAAAGTTCCTACATTGTCTTAAAATTCTCTTATTTTTCTTAATTTAATGTTTTTTGATATTTAAAAAGATATAACCACATAAAACAGATTTATAGGAAGTCTCATTCATTTCACCAAGATAGCACGTTGCTCTCACATCAGTATTAGCCCCTCTGCACACATTAAATATCGAATTGATTTTAAGATTCTTTTAATTACTTAGAAGGATCTGCATGATCTGGCTCCTAGTTATATCAGTGAACTACAGATCTATCTAACACCAGAGAGACCTCATAGATCTTCCAATCAAGGGCTTCTTACCACCCAAGAACCAAACTGAAATCCAGAGGTGACTGTGCATTTTCTGCCGTGGCCTCTAAATTCTGGAACAAGCTCCCCATTTCCATAAAATCTGCTGAGTTGAATGTTTAAATAACGTTTTAAAACTCGTCTTTTTACTGCGGCATTTATTGAATGTTGACTGATCTGTGTTTCTACTGTTCCTACTGCTATATAACAGTATTTGTTTGCTCCTGTGTATTTGTGCGTTTTCATGTACATGCATGTGTTTATGCTTGTGCTATGTTTGTGCTTTTCTATTTCTCCTTTAGTGAAGCACTTTGTAACTACAGTTTTGAAAGGTGCTATATAAATAAAGATTTACTGACACACCACATTTGCTTAAAACAGAATTGAGCGATTGTGGCGTGATGTGTTCACAGCAGTCACCAGCCGCTTCTATGATGTCCTACACTAGCTTGAAGAGGAGGGCCATCTCGATTTGTTCAATGGCCTGCACATCTTTTGCTGCCACTATGCCTTTATTCCACTTATTCAAGTCCACCTCAACATATTCAGAGATGGCTGGGATGGCCATCCCCTTTCAACAGAGGGGAACCTCTCTCCCAATCAGCTGTGGTACTTGGGGCAGCAGTATCATTCCCAAGAGTGTGATGAGGCTGGCATGTCTTTGATGCAAACGTTAGTTGGACCTATGACTTTTTATTTGATGTATTTATTTTCTTTTGAATTATTTTATCTTACAGGACCTGCACATTCCACAAATAGACTGGGAAAGCAGTGGTCTTGTACCCAGTCACCACCCCCTCTCCTTCCCCATTGTTGTTGTGTTGCACTGTGCGATTCATTATAGCTGGCACGAAAAAAGTCGAAAGAATTTTACAAAAGGAAACTTGACTGACACCCTGTGGTCAGTTGCTGTAATGGGATGATGTTGAAATTGTGATTGTGCTATATACGTTAATAGTTTAAATATATTGAAATTAAATATTGTTCAGTCCTGATATTCAAGTGACCATATATGTCTTTTTACACCAAATATCATTTCACCCATTATAGTATTTATTGTTGTGAAGATTAATCTTCAGCTAGAGCATAGTGGTCATAGACATATTATCCAGCCACTATCAGCTTATATTAAAATCACCAGACTTTCCAGACAGGGTAGATCCCTGTGTGACCTGACAGCAAACTACATTCTATTGATCTAGCTTTAATTTTGATTCTTAAAACATCCAAAGATGGTAAACAAAACAGTCATTCCACAGGAAACCAAATATTGGGTTGAAAATGAAGAATTTAATTCAAAAACAACATACTGACCAGACCCTTCAAATCTGATAAAGAAAATAAGGGTGGAAATTAAAGGACTAACAAACAGGTTTGTGGCATTTCTGGTATACTTCTTGAAGCCTCTATGCGAGGAAAAACAGTGATACTAGAGTTTGTATAGCAATACCAAATGGTATATGTGCTAAAGTTTATAATCTGTAATGAATAAACAAGAACTATTCTACCACTAAGCTAAAGCTTAGTTTACATCACCGAGAAGCGGGGCCACTGCCCCCGCTATTACCCCCTCTCTGGTCCTGGGGACTTAGTCTCTGGCAGCTGAAAACCCAAACACCAGAGAGGCCGAGAAGCGGGGCCACTGCCCCCGCTCTTCCCCCTCTCTGGTACTGGGGACATAGTCTGTGGCAGCTTGAAACCCAAACACCAGAGAGGCCGAGAAGCGGGGCCACTGCACCCGCTCTTCCCCCTCTCTGGTACCGGGGACATAGTCTCTGGCAGTTGTGGAAACCCAAACACCAGAGAGGCCGAGAAGCGGGGCCACTGCCCCCGCTATTCCCCCTCTCTGGTACTGGGGACATACTCTCTGGAAGTTGTGGAAACCCAAAGACCAGAGAGGCCGAGAAGCGGGGCCACTGCCCCCGCTATTCCCCCTCTCTGGTCCTGGGGACATAGTCTCTGGCAGTTGTGGAAACCCAAAGACCAGAGAGGCCGAGAAGCGGGGCCACTGCCCCCGCTATTCCCCCTCTCTGGTCCTGGGGACAAAACCCAAACACCAGAGAGGCCGAGGAGCGGGGCCACTGCCCCCGCTTTTCCCCCTCTCTGGTCCTGGGGACATAACCCAAACACCAGAGCAGAGAGGCCGAGGAGCCCCCTCTCTGGTCCTGGGGACATAGTCTCTGGCAGTTGTGGAAACCCAAACACCAGAGAGGCCGAGGAGCGGGGCCACTGCCCCCGCTATTCCCCATCTCTGGTCCTGGGGACTTAGTCTCTGGCAGTTGAAAACTCAAAGCCCCGCTGCCCTGGGTGCCCACGGACCTTTCGGTGCGTTTCCCCCGGCCAACACGCCACCACTGGCCGCCTTGATACACCCTATCCAAGCCCCGGTTCCAAAAACCAAAAAAAAAATAAAAAAAGCTCCATGACCAACCACCGGGAAATGGGCGAAAATGAGGCAGACGGGGAAGCCCTCCGTCCGGGGAACATCCATCTGACCTCGGCCTCTCCTCCCGGAGCGAGAGCCGTGCTTTGGTCAAACGTGTTCCCCCGAAACCACAGCTCTTTTCCAGCTACATTTTCTAAGAGTAGGTCTGGAGGTACATGTTTTCAAAAACTGGGTTTCTGAAATCGGGCAGAGACCTGTTTGCAAAACCATCCATTACCGTGACACTCGCCCAAACACCAGAGAGGGGAAAACCTGGCAGTGCGCTCTTTCCCCTCTCTGGTCTTGGGGACTTAGGCTGTGAAAGGTGATAATTCGGCCAGGCTCCAGCCTGCCCTCCAGCTCAACTCTACCCCAATTTCGAGTGCCTTTTTTGGCCCCAGACACCGGGAATCGGCCCCCTATCTCCGGCCGGCTCTCCACCTCACTTCTACCCCAATTTTGAGCCCCTGCTTCGGCCCCCATCTCCGGCCGGCCCTCCAGCTCACTTTTACCCCAATTTAGAACCCCTGCTTCGGGCCCACACACCTGGGAGCGGCCCCCTATCTCCGGGCGGCTCTCCACCTCACTTTTACCCCAATTTCGAGCCCCTGCTTCGGCCACACACACCTGGGAGCGGCCCCCTATCTCCGGGCGGCCCTCCACCTCACTTTTAACCCAATTTCGAGCCCCTGCTTCGGCCACACACACCTTTACCCCAATTTAGAGCCCCTGCTTCGGCCCCACACACCGGGGAGCGGCCCTCTATCTCTGGCCGGCCCTCTATCTCCAGCAACTCCATCCCCGTCCTCCCTACCCGCCTGCCTGCCTCCATCATGGGTGAACAACCTCCAGGAGTTACCCACCCTCCAGAAACCTCAGCACCAGCCGAACCTGTAGGCCGACTCTTAAGCACCCCTCCCCGGATACAAGCAGACTACCATCCGCCCAAACTTTCGTGCCCCTGGTACACCAACTTAAACTTTCGTGCCCCTGGTATTCCAACTTAAACTTTGGTGCCCCTGGTACACCAACTTAAACTTTCGTGCCCCTGGTATTCCAACTTAAACTTTCGTGCCCCTGGTACTCCAACTTAAACTTTGTGGACCTGGTACTCCAACACTATTTCACAGCACTGTCATTTTTCTCTGTGCTCCTGGTACTCCGCCTGTTTCCTCCCCACAGCCTAAGTGTAACAGCACTTTGTCAATTTTTAAACAAAATATTTCTTTCTGCTCATGGTACTCCCTGGAGCTCCAGGGAGGTAGGAGAGCGCTGTGGCAGCTCTGCCCGAGGCTGTGCGCCCCTTCCTGGGCAGGGCTTTCACCCAGAGCCCCTGGTGGTGGTTGGACTTTAACTTTTTTTTTTTTTTTTCTATCTGCTCCTGGTACTCCGTGGAGAACCAGGACACCGCCCCACGAAAACCCCCGCCGCGCGACGCACGAGGCGCCGCGGACGAGAGCCCCGTGAGGCGGGCCGCATGCTGCGCTTCCGGCGGCGGAGAGAGGAGGGCGACGGGGCGACTGCTCCCCCCACCCGGGCCCACGCCCTAGGCTTCCGTGCTCACCGCGGCGGCCCTCCTACTCGTATGGGTATGGGCCTGACGCTCCAGCGCCAACCATTTTCAGGGCTAGTTGATTCGGCAGGTGAGTTGTTACACACTCCTTAGCGGATTCCGACTTCCATGGCCACCGTCCTGCTGTCTATATCGACCAGCACCTTTTCTGGGGTCTGATGAGCGTCGGCATCGGGCGCCTTAACCCGGCGTTCGGTTCATCCCGCAGCGCCAGTTCTGCTTACCAAAAGTGGCCCACTAGGCGGCTCGCATTCCACGCCCGGCTCCAAGCCAGCGAGCCGGGCTTCTTACCCATTTAAAGTTTGAGAATAGGTTGAGATCGTTTCGGCCCCAAGACCTCTAATCATTCGCTTTACCAGATAAAACTGTGAGACTCTGAGCGCCAGCTATCCTGAGGGAAACTTCGGAGGGAACCAGCTACTAGATGGTTCGATTAGTCTTTCGCCCCTATACCCAGGTCGGACGACCGATTTGCACGTCAGGACTGCTACGGGCCTCCACCAGAGTTTCCTCTGGCTTCGCCCTGCCCAGGCATAGTTCACCATCTTTCGGGACCTATCGCATGCGCTCACGCTCCACCTCCCCGACGGTGCGGGCGAGACGGGCCGGTGGTGCCCCCGACCCCACGGGGCTGGGATCCCACCTCAGCCGGCGCGCGCCGGCCCTCACTTTCATTGCGCCACGGGGTTTGTTGGACCCTCTGACTCGCGCGTGCGTTAGACTCCTTGGTCCGTGTTTCAAGACGGGTCGGGTGGGTTGCCGACCCCTGATGCCTGTTGTACGTG